>NC_061093.1:70288365-70315865 GCF_015104395.2 Macrobrachium nipponense
CGAGGGAGAGAGAGAGAGAAATGAGGGGGAGGAAAAACTGCCAGAAAGGTGAAAGAAAGAAATATATTGACTTCTGTTAATAGTCAGCTTCGTTGGTTTTTCGAATTTTCAAAACGTTTTCGGAAAATAGGAATAGATTCTCATAGTGATTCATGAGTGTCGTGTGAACCTGGAATATCAGCGAAACTAGTTTTGGAAATGTTCTTCGAAATATTGATGTGAATTCATAAGCCCCTTTTTTTTAATATAGACGGATGGCCATGGAAATTGCGATCTGCATTTTTTTTATCAGTTCAACAAGTATTTCGAGGATTTGGAATAAAGTTAGTAGTTGTAGTACACGTACTGGAGAATGCTTTCATGGAATAAAACAGAAAATTCGAAAAAAAAACATATATATATATAGGCAGTAATAATATTTGATGCTCGCGGGTGGTGGGGGAGGGGGAGGATTCAGTTTTGATATTTTCTAAATGTTTTTATTGCTTCATATGTACAATTTAAATTTTTGTATGGACAATAAATCAAAATAATTCAATGGGCAGTGGAGAAGATTCTCACTTGAATGACCTGGAAAATTGAAGTAATCGTCGGTTTATATTTCTGAAGATATTCGAATCCAATAAAGGTTTCATATTTCTGAATGGAAATATGTAAAGCTTCTCTTTTTATGGTCTTGCCTCGGTTTTGTGGTAGAGTTTTCTTTTATATTTTCCTTAATGTTTGGACATGATCCTATCGTACAATGCCAGAAATTGCTTTAGTGGTATGAATGAGATTATTGGAGAAATCTCCGTATCTTCGGAATCTTTCTTATTCTGATTAGATTCTGGTAAATAATTACACAAACTTTCATCCGAGACAAAACAATGTATGCTTCTCCTTACCAATTATCGAAAATCCTATATATTCTGCCGGATGAAAATGCAGGAAAAAATCCTTTCTGACAATATATGTAAACTGAAGATTAGTATTTTTGTTTTTTTTAGTAATTCTTCCGAAAAAAAATTTTATTTGCCAAGACAGAAACAAAAAACGTAAATTTCACTAATTGTTGTTGTCCTTCTCCTTCTGATGATAATAATGAAATGATAATAATGATATTAATTTATTCCATTACAGACTTGAATCCATTAATACTCCGGAGAACTGATCTAGCATATTGCAAAGTTTCCTGCAAAAAAACAAACAAATAAATAAATAGATAACAAAACCATTGTGATGGCTATTTGTCTGCCCGTCAGCAATTTTTATGTCTACCCCAGTTCTTAAAAACCACTGAGGCTAGAGTGCTGCAAAATGGTTTGTTGTTCATCCACCCTCCAATCATCAAACATACCAAGTTACAACCCTCAAGCCTTGTTAGTTTTTATTTTATTTAATGTTAAATCTAACCATGATCGTGCGTCTGGCACCGCTATAGTTACTAACAGCAGAGACCCATAGTGGGCCGTGGCTGAAAGTTTCATGAGCCGCGGTTGAGAATTTGAAACAGCAGCATTATACGCTGTACAGAAAACTTTATTGCGCCAAACGAAACTCATCTAACGAGGTAACATAGACATTCCATTTTAGATTACTTTCGATTTAGAATTAGTAAGGCGCTGGTCTAGGAGTGGTCGTAAAGAGAGAGAGAGAGATAGAGAGAGAGAGAGAGAGAGAGAGAGAGAGAGAGAGAGTTTCTCAAGATGGAACGATAATCCTTTATCTAAAGTTTAGAAAGATTCTGTAAAAGAGCTAGATTTCCTTGCATTCAGTGTAAAGTTAAGTATATCTTAGTTTTACCAGACCACTGAGCTGATTAACTGCTCTCCTAGGGCTGGCCAGAAGGATTAGATATTTTTACGTAACTAGGAACCAATTGGTTACCTAGCAACGGGACCTACAGCTTATTGTGGGATCCGAACCACATTGTATCGAGCAATGAATTTATAACACCAGAAATAAATTCCTCTGGTTCCGCGTTGGTCGAGCCGAGAATCGAACTTCGGATCACCGAAAAGTAGCCGAGCGCGAAATGCACTCGGCCAACGTGGAACTATTCAGTGTAAAAGAAACCATAAAACTAATAAGAAAAATGTTTTTTTTTCGAAATTTTGTTGCTTCTATGTGCAAGATTTCATTAATACTGAATTTCTTCAGTGTTCGTAGCCTGAATAATCGGTCCTTTCATTAGAATTTTGAAGACTTAATGTCATCACGGCGCTTTATTATACTTTAGTCAATACCTGCAAGCACTTCCATCACACTTTTGGTAATATTTTCTACTTATATCAAACAAAAACTCTCTCTCTCTCTCTCTCTCTCTCTCTCTCTCTCTCTCTCTCTCTCTCTCAATAAGAGAACAATCTCTAACCGAAAACACAATCATTGTCATTACCTCCCACTCCATCTCAGTAATAAAAGCCACTCATCTCTCTCTCTCTCTCTCTCTCTCTCTCTATATCTCTCTCTCTCTCTCATTTCGCAACGATGAAACAACTAATACTACTATTCCTGTGGGGGCTTGTAATATTGCCATTGTTGCATCGTAAACTAGTTACTACAGGGACTGCTTGTTACGTTCATTATATATATATATATATATATATATATATATATATATATATATATATATATAGTATATAATATATATATATATATATATATATATATATATATATATATATATATATATGTATATGTATGTATATATATATATATATATATATTATATATATATATATATATATATATATATATATATATATATATATATATATAATAATATATATATATATATATATATATATATATATATATATATATATATTATATATATATATATATATATATATATATATATATATATATATATATATATATATATCGTGTTCTGTATAACTATATATCTGTATTAGTATGATGTTAGTGTGTTGTACGTGCAAACAAGCAGTGTGTCTGTACTTAAGTGGATAAAATGCACACTATTTTCCTTTTTTATATGAAATATAACTTTATTATTTAAAAATGATTTCATCCTGTAATTTCCTAGCATCACCAACAAAAAATGTATCTTTTTATTTTTTTACATTTTTTTGGAAGTATGGTTAATAGTGACATTAATGTACAAATTTTGATTAGTTTTTTCCAAAACTCTATATGGCATTTCCTCTACAGGTAACAGCGTCATAATTGGAAATGACAAAACAGTGAAAAATGCGACGAGCCATCAACCAGTTATCGAACGACACTGATTTAGGGAAAAGTATTAAATCACTTTATTCTTGATGGTGGATACTGGAACTGACAACATTTTGAGGGCAACAATTGTTACTGTCGTCTATTAGTCCCCGACCTTTGCACATGAGGTATGTCATTCCACTAACATGTATTATACTTATTGATAATTAACCTTATTCTATACAGATATTGATCATGTTACTAGTTACTGTTGAAAAAAATTTGTCCCCGACCCTTCCACATGAGGTATGTCATTCCACTAACATGTGAATTATAATTATAGAAAATTAACCTATACACAAAATTCCATGTAAGTGTGTGATTATGGTCTTTCATTCTACAATGATCATATTAAATGCTTCAGATTATTTGGATTCTTGAAAATTACAGTAAACTGAGATATCAAGTCAAGAGATCAAGTTACCCAGGAGTACACAGTTTCAGAGAGCAATACGTTCTCTCGACGCCACCACACTTACAAATCTTTGATGTCTGACGGTTTTTGCAATTTAGCAGGACAGACTTATTGCACCTTCGTGGCAATTGATCCGCCTCATTCTTTCCTCATATTAATCATACCCGACTTCCCCTCCTTTCTTATTTTTATCATTAGCATTGGTTCAAAAGATGAAATGATTGTATTGTCTCTACGCAAGTTTGCTGTCTGCGGTTTTCGCAAATTATGCAGACATGCTTCGGTTGCATCGTCGTGTCAATTGCATTCGTCTCAATCTTTCGCCATCATTATCATTCACGACGTTCCCATGCTTTCTTTATTTTTCTATCACGAGCGTTGGTTCAAAAGACGAAATGATTGTCTCTCCGCCAGAGCCAGTCGTAATATAACAACAACCAGATGACATTGTTTTTTTTTCTGTGTCGCTCATATCGAAACACCCACAAATTATCCCTCCCTTTTTCGTCAGGTGCTTTTTTCCTTTGCCACCCCTCTTACGATCGTGATTGATTTTGACTGGTTTATTAAGATTGCCTTCTTCGATTTGTGCTAGGATATCTCTACGACATATTTCATACCACTTCAGAGTTCTTTGTTCTGTTTTTATCAATTTTTTTCCACAATTCTCTTCAGTCAGAGCGAAAAAGTCGTAAATGAAAGTCGTAACTTTCATCATGGCATTGGTTCAATGGCTGAGATGCGAAAGACTCTTTGTGTATGGTCTGCATGACCACAGTTTTTTTGGCAATTTTAATTGTGTATTTTTTCAATCAGAATAGTAGTGCCTTAATTGTATCTATTCTCGTGGAACAAAACTTTGATCATTGTAAATGTGGTCTTTCAATATCATAATTGTGCAGGCTGTATCTTTTATACATACCTATAAAACAAAATTCCACTGGAAATATTTCTGGATATAGAATTATTTGCCATGCACGACCTCGAGGAACACTTTGAAAATATTTTTTTTTCTATTTCTCTTTTAAATACTTGGCAACCCTTAAAAGAAGGTTTCATTCAACTGTATCTAGATCAGTCATTCCGATCTATTTCCATTTTCAGCTACACATGATTCGATTAAAATCAAGATATACCTTTGTTTCACAAGTAGATGATTTGATAGGTGTAGAATCGCGGATAATTACTTAATCACTGTTTATTTTATTTAGAAGAGAAAAAATCAAAGTCGAAAACTATATTAGGAAAATATTAACAATGTTGATACACATATATAGAACTAATGGTCACATTTTACCAGATACGTTTGCAGTTGTAATAACCACAATGCCCTCTTAACTTCTTGGTTTCTTTCATACTTTCTGAATACGCTTGTCACCACAAAGCCCAAGTTCTAAGACGTTGAATCACATTCTAAAAATTTCTTATCGTATTGTTTGTCTTCTGAATGTTTTCGCTTCGTTTAGTTTTTTAAAACCCTGACATTTTTTATATAGAGGATATAGATCAGTGGCTCTTAAATATTAATTTGGTGATCAAAGTCAATTTTAATCACTTACTGGTAGAAGCACACTTACCCTTTGTAATTACTCAAAGCTTGTGAAGTGTACTTTATATAATAAAATAACCCATAAGCAAAATATTGAAAGATACCCTTAATATGTCAAGTCACGATTTCTTCTCTCTCTCTCTCTCTCTCTCTCTCTCTCTCTCTCTCTCTCTCTCTCTCTCTCTCTCTCTCTTTCCAATATATTATTCCATATAAATTGTTACTATATTATTGATATAAACAACTTGAAAGAGGATAAGCGACGGAATAAATAGAATATTCAGATTAAGACAATAGACAACGACTGTTGTTAACATAGGGTTAATAGAGATGAGTAATATTAGATTTAAAACGGTTTATAACAATAAATGGAACACGACAGGACTTGCATATAAGCTGACTCACACTCAGCTATCAATGTTATGTTATGGAAACTTTAGTTATAAGAGAACATTCCATGGAATCCTCCCCTCTCGAATCCTACGAATTCTTCAGCCAAAATTTTATCCTGGCTCCTTCTATCCGGGGTTGGGGAACGAAACCTATTTAACTTTTGTGATGAGGGTTTTACAAAGATTATAACTGCTAATGAATCGCTTAGGCAATGCGCCCAAGAGGTAACAAGCTTTCCAGACAACGCTGCCTCACTGGAATTGCTAAAGAGGCTCCTCAGCTCCAGACTCTTTGCCAAATAATCATCTGCTTTTTCCAGCTAGCAGTCTTAGACTGGATTCTGATTATCATGACGTGCTTTGAGCACGAAAGACAGGATTAACAGCGTGCGGAGACGTACCTTTCAACAATCCCGTGATTTTCCATCACTCAGGTACGTAAAAGTATAGTTGCTGGAGGTTAGTAGTTGGTAGTAGCTTCTCAAGCTCAGTGGCGATCACGTTCCCCTTCACATGCTAACACGTGTATGTCCTACCCACCCATATGTAATATATAATATATATATATATATAATATATATATATATATATATATATATATATATATGTGTGTGTGTGTGTGTGTATGTATGTACACACACACACACACACACACACATATATATATATATATATATATATATATATATATATATATATATATATATATATATATATATATATATATATATATGTGTGTGTGTGTGTGTGTGTGTGTGTGTGTGTGTACATACATACACACACACACACACAGTCTCTCGACATTTCTAAGAGCCATTTTAATGCAAGAGATTTGAGAAATGACATTATGTTAAACACTTCAAAGCAGACGAAAATCAAAACTAATAAAAGCCCACTACAGTAAAGTAAATCACATAGATGTTTCTGATCTAGTACAGATTCAGCTTCAGTGAATATTTGCACCAAATCAATTAAGACTACCCATTCCTGGACTTTTGAACTTCTCCTTTGTACCAGCTGCAGGTGGTCCATTCTATTTCAGTCTCTCGCCTTTTTTCTTTCGGAACTGTTGAAATGAACGCATGAATGGTTGGACGTGGGATCACAGAGGCCACCATATTCACGTCTCAGAGTATATTTATACATATATAATATATATATATATATAGATATATATATATATATATATATATATATATATATATATATATATATATTATATATATATGATATATATATATACTATATATATATATATATATTATATACATATATATACATATATATATATATATATATATATATATATATATATATGATTTATATATATATATATATGTATATATATATATAATATATATACATATATAATATATATTCATATATATATATATATATATATATATATATATGTGTGTGTGTGTGTGTGTGTATACCAGGACGCGACACCCTGGGAATTGGCTTATCACAAGATTAGCCTCTATTATACTCTATGGGATTTTGGAGGGACAGTTGAGATTGCCAATATTCAATTCGAATTGTCTGTTCTGCATACAAATAAAGCTGGAATTTGTTGGTGTAGCTTGTCCTTCTTCCTTCATTGTAACTTACCTACCCACTGCAGCTCATATCCGATTCCTAGGGCCTTATGAATGTTTGTTAGTTGTGATTTTTGTGACAAAGTCACCAGGTCTGTACCTGTAGCCCGGTAGATGGTCAGGTTTCCCGTCAACATCACCCATCCACTGACTAACCTCATCAAGATAATGACGATTTACAGTCACTCATCTAGGTTCATGGGTGTGTAGGTGTTTGAGAGAGATTTCCATCTCACCCCTTTCTGGATGATAAGTGTCTGGGAGTGCGAAACTGGCTCTGCTTTAGAAAGTTTTTGCGGTCTTACGTCACTATACAGATCCGTTGTCAGAAAGGATTGGATAGAATTCAGCTTTATGCCTGGAAGACATCCATGAACTTTTATGAGAGGACTAAACATATAACTTGAATGATACTACCTTCCCATGACTCTCTCAGCTGAGCAATTCAGTTATCATTCTCAGCAGGAACCGATGAAGTTCAGCTACAATGCCACTTTTCTTTAAAATAGTTTGATTTCCATCTACTGTAGGGTAGCTTCAATCTTTGTTTTCCTCTTTCTCTGTCCCTCTAAGAGCTGCATAAACTGCTGATCTGTTGAGATAATGGAGTAAATCCAGCATTTTCACCAAGACCTTGTCACAATCATTCGACCACTATCTTCTACATTCACAATCACTCTGGAGATGCGTATACCTTAACAGGAAACATGTTTCACCATGCTTATCTGTCGTATTCAAATTTCAAATAATTGAATTGCTTTACCATCCCCACTAGAACTTTGTCTGTGGTCTTAGCGAGTAAATTATTGAAGGGAATTTCTGGTATCAATATAAAGAAAATTGTCAAAATTTTTCTTTAGCTGATAAGCAAAGATCTTATAGAAAATGCATGTGTCTATATCGCCCAATGCAACTTGGCAATCTGTTTCCTGAGGATCTGTTCCCAACAACTTTCCTGATGACAACGATTTGAACAGAAAACTTGTGCGATCATAATCATACTCAAATGCAGAATACCCCAAGGGGGCCCATCTAGAACATCTGCCAAACATCAAATTCCGCTTCCAGGATTTTTTATCCAAAAATTTATCATCTGGGGAAATTCAAACTAACGAATGAATCTCGTTAGGCCATTTAAAGCATAATCACTCTTAAAGTAAGGTTTATACTAGGCTTTACCCCACGCCTGCATGTGTAAGACTCATCACCAAATCCCCCCAAACTCTTGTTATCCCGCCTAATAAAGTGCTTCATTAGGGTGAGTTAGTGGTGTAGCGTGACTCTTGATGAGCAGTCGGCCAGTAGGCGGTATTAACAAGAATTTGGGATGAGTTTGTGATGAGTCTTTGTCCCTAGCTAACTTCAGCAGTTTCGTTGATACCTTTCGGCACGTAAATCTGCAAAACAAGTAAGAAATGCAATCAAAATAACTATTGGCGACGCCTCATTCGGTTAAACAGGGGAGTGGTTGATCTGCTTTGGAAATATCTGTAGCAATACAGTTCATTTTAACTTTTACTCGTAAAGCTTATCATCTACAGTGTATCCCCACACGCCATATTTTTCTGCTATGGTATGTATGTAGAAATAGGGCATTATTAATAGTTCAAATTTCGGCAACATAATGTTTCTGTTTGTTAAAGTAAATTTCATCCTCTAATTCTTCGTCATAAAGGGAACAGATACTGAATAGACTTAAAATTCGCCTATTTATTTCTTCGGCAAAATTAAAAAACGAGACAAAAGATTAATAGATTTACATGAAAATAAAAATGAATGCAGAAACACATGAAGAATTTTGCGCAGTTCCCCCAAGATCATAATTCCCACTCATAACAAGCGAAAAAAGAAAAAAAAAGTTTTACTCGCTAATGGCGTCATTACGACTGTTTATGCTCTTCCCGGGAGCGCATTTATCTTCGCCGAGATCTCCGGGGTGGAAAAGAACAGAAACATCTCCCACCTCAGAAAACCCCAAGTTCACCGAAAAGGTGTTAAATGTCCTCTCTCAAGTGGCACCAAGAGGGACCAGCTTCAAAACAACGACACAATCCAGAAGCAGTGCTGCCCTTTTCAGTTATTCTCTTTTTAACGCAGGCATTTATTCGCCAGAATGAGGTAATTATCTGAAATATTTTTACATCTTTAAAGAATATCATATATTATATATTATATAGAAGGCCATTTTACTTTTGTGTCATTGGTAGCCGCATTTTTTTACTAAAGAGGTATTAAAAATGGGAAGTGTCTTAGTCAACAGAAATAGAACGCAAAGTTATTGTCTGGCTATGAAAGTATTATCATGATTACAGGATTATTAGAACAGCAGAAGTAATTTGGAGTTTCTCTCATTCTTAAAATAGATGCACCATTTTTATTATTATTATTGTTATTATTATTACACAGAGTTGCCAGTTGCCACACATTCCTTGTAACAACCTGTCCGAATTCTGTATCTACTTAGGGTCTCAAGTTAAAAAGTAACCATGTAATTATATTATTATTATTATGATTATTATTATTATTATTATTATTATTATTATTATTATTATTATTATTATTATTATTATTATTTTGGTAGAATGCCATCTTTTATGCAAATGCTGTTGAAAAGAATGGCAGAATTAAGCGAGTTGATTTCATATATAAAATCAACTCGCCTAATTCTGCCATTCTTTTTAACAGTATTAGTATTATTATTATTATTAAGAACGGAAAGAGAAAAAGGATGAATGATTATTTTCCTTCTTAAAGCAGTGTGCATTGCTAAGTATCAAGGGACCATTTATTTTACACATGAACCCAGAGAACGAAAAATACGGCAGTAAAAGGATTCTAACAAAAGACAAGGAACCATTGCTTAGTCCCGACTTTATCTCGGGACAACTTGGCACTGCTGTTTTTTAAATGAATAAATTCTCTAAAGAACGAATGTTGATTTTATGCATTCGAAGAAGTCGAGTTTATTTTTTGGGTTGTTATGAATTTCATTTTAGCTGTGTTAGGTCTCTATTTAGGTATGTAATGCAATGTATTAATTACTACACAAATGCCATTATTCTCCTTATATGTTAATACATTTCAATATATTCACTGATTTATTAACTTATTCTTTTTTTAATAAGTGAACTCTCTTCTTTCTGTATTTCTCTTTACCTGATAAGCACCATATTCTTTGGGAACTTGTATCTCAGTCTCTATTCAGGTATGTAATGCAATGTATTAATTACTACACAAATGCTATTCTCCTTGCATTACAATACATTTTTTATATATTCAAATTAATTAACTTATTTTTTTAATAGGTGAACTCTCTTCTTTCTTTTATTTTCCTTTACCTTGTCGTACTTCCAAATAAGCAACGTATTCTTTGGAAGCTTGAATTTCAAGTCAGTGGCCCATTTCGGCTTACTTCATTTGAATAGGGTTCATTTACTGAATAATAATAACTATAATAATAATAATAATAATAATAATAATATAATAATAATAATAATAATAATAATAATAAGTAATAATGCATCAAGGTATATATACTTTATTCTATTGGCTTCTCTCTTTTGCTAACATTTCAACTTATTTTTATTTAATTTTTGTTATTTTTGTGTTTAGCTTTTACCTGCATCTCAGTACTACGGATATTGATAACGGCACACTGCTAGTGCCACAGCTCTCGTGAAGCGGGAAAAATTATGAATATATATATATATATATATATATATATATATAATATATATATATATATATATATATATATATATATATATATATATATATAAACATATATATATATATATATATATATATATATATATATATATATATATATATATATATATATATATAATATATATAGATATATATATATATATAAACACTACCTGAAAAAGACCCTGAACACAAAAGGCGTAAAAGCCACCAGCCAACGAGTTTTTCCGAGTTAGCATAAATGAGAGCACTGAAGAGAATAAGGAATAGAAGAAAAATACGCAAACGGACGCAGATACTTTATTGGATGAGGTTGTTAGCTCTGCCCCGTGCAATACTCGATGCGTTATCTGTACGTATTTCACTGCATAGGTCAATAGGGGGAAACTGGGTGGGGCGAGGTAGGTAGGGGATCGGGAGGGTAGGAGAGACATGACACAGCCACCCTCCTTCTGTAAACCTGTTTGTCCGCTCCGGGTGAGGAACGGTAACGTAGGATTAAGGGGATCAGTGAGGGAGACATGTCGGGGAGAGCTCGGATTCCAGCGCAGCATATCATTGCTATTTTATCAGTTTATTCGAGATTTATTCAGAAAATACATGTACTGACTTAGGAACAGTAAGAAGTTCCATGAAAGACTGAATCAGAAGAGCACGATAACAAATGGCAGAGTTCCTCGTTGGACGAGTGGTTTTTGCGCTCGCCTACCAATCCGGTGGTCCGAAGTTCGATTCTTAGCTCTGCCAACGCGGAATCAGATTAATTTATATCTGGTGATAGAAATTAATTTCTCTATATTATGTGGTTCGGATTCCACAATAAACTTTAGGTCCCGTTGCTATGTAACCAATTGGTTCCTAGCCATGTAAAAAATATCTAATCCTTCGGGCCAGCCCTAGGAGATAGCTGTCAATCAGCTCAGTGGTCTGGTAAAACTAAGATATACTTAACTTTACAAATGGCAGAGTGGGACGTTAACGCCAGCTCTCTGTCTGCCTGTTAGTCTGTCTCTCTTTGATATTGCAGCATCCACTCAGATAAATGATCAGAGGAACCCCAATGCCTTGTGTAGGTTTCGAGAGAATCTTGGTTAACGAAAGTCTCTCAAAGGCACTTCTCCTTCGAGAGGATGGATCTATTCGGCAAATTCCTACATCAAGGAGATAACGCTGGAATTAAGCCGATTAATAATAATAGATGATGTCGTCATGATAGAAAGGAGTAAGTGCTACATTCAAAGTGCCCTTAATGTTCCCATTGTCGTTCAAGCAGAGGTTCTTAATTGTTTATCAATCTAATGTTAAACAGAAAAAAAAGACTGCAAAGGAAAAGTTCTTCGTGACCTGTTATGTGACTTTATGGTGAACAGGTCAAGTAAAGAAGAAATAAAGGGTGAGTCGAAGTTTAGATACCTGTTATCCTCACCATCAAGCAAAAAATGAAAATGAACGAAATCTTCCTTCTGTCCCAAGTATCAACAACACACTTCAAGGGAGAGTACACTCGAATTACTTCCATTCTAAAGAATAATTTACTTCAAGGAATATTTTACGCTCAACAGGTTCACTGGAGCTCACCACACATTAATCGCCAGACTTTTTCATCTTCTGTTGCAAGATCATGAAACGTTGTGTGGAGTGTTTCCCTAGAGAATGTAACTCTCTCTCTCTCTCTCTCTCTCTCTTCCTTCTATTCCAGTCTTTTTTCCAGTCAGGGTCAAAATTACTGGAAAAGTCCTCACACTAATCAACCTTACAGGAAAAATGCTAGTTGGATAAAACAAAAAAATAAATAAAAAAAGGCTCTTCTTTGACGCTTTTCAGGTCTCAGATTTCGTTTTAAAATCCATTCTCATCTTTCTATCAACATTTCCTCGACAAATGGCTAGGCTGAGCCTCTGCAATCTGTAGTAAAAATACTGGAGAAGAATAACTCGTCTTCCCGAGCCACAATAATCCAGGCCAGACATTGTTTGCTGAGGTTCGTTAAGAGAAACGCCGTTTTGAGATTTGGGTCTTCACCGAAAAGTTTCCGCCGCTGTCGAGATCAGTGACATCAGCGTCAAAGGATCCAGCCACATCAGGAAAAGAGTCTTGGTATCGACGTTTGTGAAATGAAATGGAAAGTGATGGAAACCTCCCGTTTACCTGCATTTTTTACATTTGTTTTCGTGTGTGTGTGCATTGTCCGTGTTTTTCTTCTTTTAAATCTCGACAAAGCAAAGGAAACCGTGAAGTAGAGCTACTTGTATTCATGAAGACGAAACAAACTATATCAACATCGGATTTATTTTACAAATAACAAGGCGATCACGAGTTATAATGAACATAATTTTATTTTGGTATATCCAAAATTAGATAAACATAAACAGCGAGGAGGCCACCCCAAACAACAACAACAAACAACAATAATAAATAATAATAATAATAATAATAATAATAATAATAATAATAACTAAAATAATAATAATAATAATGGAAAATTAAATCCACAGTAGTATGTCTGTTTGATTTTGTTTAAGATATATATATTTTAAATAACAAAATCAAACAAACATACTAATGTGGATGAACTTTACCATTTTATTGACTCATGTGATTATGAATTTTCTGTAATAATAATAATAATAATAATAATAATAATAATAATAATAATAATAATAATAATAATAATAATAATAATAATAATAATAATAATAATAGCTAAAAACTAAATTAAATTCTTTTACTTGTACGAATTTTTCTGGGTCATCACAAAATCTTATCTTTAGCGACAGTGCATGAAATTTTCTATAAGGAAAAAAGGTACGATAATTGAAAATGTTTACAAATTAACAAGAGAGAGAGGTCATGGGTCAAGCAGCCTCATATCAGAAGAAATGTGAGAAAAGAAATGCTAAAGTCTTCTGTCTCCATCATCTCTAAGTGAAAAAAGGGCGTACAATGGTTCTCATAAAAGATTGTAATAACATGTACCCTGAAATGTTGTACAGCAAGTACAAGCAATTATCAGAACTTCTCTCTCTCTCTCTCTCTATACATATTTTCATGTGTTCATTCATATTACGAGCTGTGATATTAGTATTAATAAGTGGAGTATTTATTTTTTTCTTGTAGGGGAGGGGACGGGACAGAAAATCTACACTAAGAACTGTAGTTTCTTCAGCAAAAAAAATATTTGTCCTCCTTGATTATAAAGGAAACTTTTCCACTTGATGATCTTTAAACCAATTAACGTCTCACCTTCAGAAAAGCAATGCTGTTTCCTCTTTCCTGATGACAAAACATTTCACCTCCTAACAACAATCCCTTGGAAAGTGTTTTGTTTTCTTCAATAAAACAAACAACATTGTTATTCATTTCCAGTGAACCCGTTTTCCGTAGTACTCGTAAGAGTTGACAATTTGATACATTGCAAAAATAAAATTCTGGTTTATCTGAAATGGTTAGGAATGAATATAATTAAACTGACCTTGGTTTAGAATAACCTTTTGTTGCAACCTTCTGGAGGTACGTGTAATATGCAATTGTCGACATTCATTAGCAGGAGAGCAAATTATAGCTGTTGTTCTTTGGACAAAGCAAATGATACCCTTCGCGTGCAACCCCCCGGTCTTGGAAGCGAGATGTTTTCACGCAAGAGTATGTTGCAATTGACTTTCGGACGTTCCCTTTTCACTCCAAATCACCGGTGCCATTGTTATCGTGTTTCCTTTGTGAAAGGAGAATGAGATTTCGCTTATCCTAACAAAGGAGATGTTCAGTGGTGGCTCCATCTGCATTTCCTTTAACACTTCTCTTGTTTCCAGATGAGCTTCATATTCTTTGGAAGCTTGGATTTTGAGTCTGTGGCCACCATGGGGCGGGGCTTGTTCCATATGAATAGGGTTCACCCTCCTGAATAAAAATAATGATAACAAATAATAATAATGTTGTTAAAAAGGATGGCAGAATTAAGCGAGTTGATTTTATATATTGTTTTTTCTATTTTCCTTACAATTCGCTTCTCAGGCTCAGCGATGTTTCTGAGTAACTGGCCAATATTCATATTGGGAATTTTTCAAAATTTTTTTTTTAAAATGCTGAAGGAATCTTTTATTTAGAACAGGATATCAGGTCCAGGTCAAGCAGTGTCGTCGTCAGTGCCGGTATTATTCCGTAAGCATAGTTCGGTTCGGGCCAGGGTCGTCTTCGGATTAAGGGCTGGTGTTGGTGCTGGTATAGCTGGTATTACGTGACGTTTCGACCTTCTCGTAGGTCATCTTCGGACGAGTCGATTGAAGAGACTGTAGCAAGAAAGTTTGCGGAACGGTATTTATAGCGGCACGGACCTAGAGTTGCATTCTCATTGGTCGGGCCGGTCTTGGGCGAAGCCGTGGATCTCGCCTTGAAGGTCTTGGGGATTCTCTTGTGCGAGCGCCACAGTGGTGTGCCTGGGGATGAACGTCAGGAATTCCGTCTGTAGCAGGAATCGTATCATCCGTGGGGGCTCCTGATTATCCTGGCATCGTCGGGGGTCGCTCGCTGCTCTCCGGGCGGCGGTGGGAAGGAGAAACGTTTATTGAGTTATATTTAAGTTTGGTTTCTCCTTACCTATATGAAGGGCTTCTAGGAGGCGCAGACGTCGGGGATCTGTTGTCTGATCTATTATTATGATATTAGGGATAATATCATTTCTTTTTATCCGTTTGTTGTGAGCAGTCCTGGCGTGGTTGAATATGGCTCCTTCTTGGGCGTGGCAGGAGATTCGCTTGAGAAACGCATGGAGGTCATACCGACGTATTTGCCAAGGCATCCTCGGACGGGGCAGTGTAACGGTAGACCACACTCGTCTTCTTCAAGGGATCCTGCAGGGGCGCCGAAGGGTTGTTTCTCATCACCAGGCTGCTCGTACTTCTTCGTTTTATAATAATTATAATTAATATTTAATATTTTCTTGTCTGGTCGCTGGGCTGACGTTTTCCTCGATGATATCTTGTTTTTGAGAGGGCTTGTTCGTCCTCCTTGTACCTCCGGTGGAAGTGCCACCTTGTAGAAAAAGCTTGATGGGCTCTGCAACGTCGGGGCGGGGTTCCTGGTGGTACCAGGCATCCATACTTTCCTTATTGACTCATCAACAGCACGATTGGTGTGTCCGTTGTCGACGAGGACCTGGGCGGCGCGCTCCAACTCACTGTGTGTGTCATTCCAGGAGGAGCGAGTGAGAGGGCCCTCCTGACGAATGGTGCTGATGGTGGAGCGCTTATACCTCTCAGGGCACCTCACTCTCACCGTTCATGCACTTCCCAGGTTCGTCGGCTTCGTGTACACCCTCGTGCTGAATTCGGAATCTCGCTGTTCGACAAGGGACGTCAAGGAAGGGGAGGCGGCGATCTTGGCATGTTCAATCGTGAAACGTGAGGCAGCTGTGGTCATGGAATGCACGTCGCAGCTGCTCTATCTCATCCTGGGAGTCGGCGCAGACGAAGGTGTCATCGATGTAGCGCACGTACATCCTCGGTTTCCTGGAAATCTGGAAGACCCTCTCTTCGACGGTACCCATATAGAAATTGGCGAAAAGGACCCAAGGGGAGATCCCATCGCCACGTCCGTCGATCTGGGTGAACATATGAGTTGCGGTGATCAGCAAAAGGGGCCTTCTTAAGTGCAGATTTCCAGCAGGGCTCGAAGGGCATGCTCTGGATGTTTAAGGATGGAGTGTCGGGGTCCCTGTAAACTCTGTCCAAAATCATTTGTATGGTCTTCGTCAACGGGGACGTTGGTAAACATAGGGCACTACATCCATCGAAGCGATGCATCCTCCGGGGGCGTTGCTCGTAGGGGGGCGTCCAAGAAACTCGGCCGACGACTTCAGGCTGTGCCTATCTGGGACGTACGGGGGTTAAGATGGTGCACGCCAAGGAACAAGAGAGGGCCGCACTCGTCGAGGAAAAGGACAGCTTATACTCCGAGTGGGAGGGCCTCCAGCCGTCGTAGCGAACCCTGTTGCAGCTCCCCCTCGTGCCTCAGACGAAGAAATTGGCCCAATAGACAACCCCCAAGGGAGCGTGTACCGGAACAGCGAATACATCTCGAATCGGCCTTAGGGGCTTCGCCAACCTGGAGGAAAAAGATGCTGAGAAGAAGAAAACTAGGACCCATTACCAAGAAACTCGTTCGCCCTCAAACGGAGGTAGAAGATACACGCCTCCCACAAGGACGTGACGAGTACATCAACCTCACAAGTCACGTCCCCAACACCTGACGAAGACAAGATCCTGCGGATGGGCCTCAACTGCCCACTTCATCACGCAGCCGAGGCCGAGATAAACGCTTGGAAATCGAATATCTCCTCGACTGTATCCAGAAGCAAGACGACTGACGCCCTTTCAGCCCCTTTCTGCTTTGCTGAGGCCCTCACTGACCGTGGAGACTACCGCAGTGGTATCATCGCCGTGACCTGAGGGAAGCAGCGAAGCAGTTAAGGAAGCGTGAGGACGTCACCGGTAAGATTGAAGTAATCCTGGCGGACTCCACGAAATTCCGCAGAATCACCAAGAACCCCCGTCGATGACATCAAGCGAGAGGCCAACCGGATTATTGAAACGGTCAAACGCCGCCTCGAACGCCCTGCATTTGCCACCCATAACGGGTGACCATGACTTAGGCTACATCTATGGGAATTGTTAAGACCCATAAACAAGGGAACCCCCTTCGTCCCATAATCAGCCGACTGGGAATTCTGGAAGACCCTCTCTTCGACGGTACCCATATAGAAATTGGCGAAAAGGACCCCTAAGGGAGATCCCATCGCCACGCCGTCGATCTGGGTGTACATATAGCTGCGGTGATCAGCAAAAGGGGCCTTCTTAGTACAGATTTCCAGCAGGGCTCGAAGGGCATGCTCTGGGATGTTTAAGGATGGAGTGCCGGTCCCTGTAAACTCTGTCCCAAGATCATTTGTATGGTCTCGTCTACGGGAACCCCCTTCGCCCCATAATCAGCCAGATCCCTGCCCCTACGTACCTGTTTGGCCAAGAAACTCAACACCATCTTAACCCCGTACGTCCCAGATAGGCACAGCTTGAAGTCGTCGGCCGAGTTCTTGGAAGCCCTACGAGCAACGCCCCACCCGCCCCCCGGAGGATTGCATCGCTTCGATGGATGTAGAGTCCCTCTTTACCAACGTCCCAGAGCATGCCCTTCGAGCCCTGCTGGAAATCTGTACTAAGAAGGCCCCTTTTGGCTGATCACCGCAGCTATATGTACACCCAGATCGAAAGCGTGGCGATGGGATCTCCCCTTGGGGTCCTTTTCGCCAATTTCTATATGGGTACCGTCGAAGAGAGGTTCTTCCAGAATTCCAACAAACCGGAGGATGTACGTGCACTACATTGATGACACCTTCGTCTGCGCCGACTCCCAGGATGAGATAGAGCAGCTGCGACGTGCATTCCACGACCACAGCTGGCCTCACGTTCACGATCGAACATTGGCCAAGACTCCGGGCCGCCTCCCCTTCCTTGACGTTCTGTCGAACAGCGAGATTCCGAATTCAGCACGAAGGTGTACACGAAGCCGACGAACCTGGGTGTGTGCATGAACGGTGAGAGTGAGTGCCCTGAGAGGTATAAGCGCTCCACCATCAGCGCCTTCGTCAGGAGGGCCCTCTCACGCTGCTCCTCCTGGAATGATACACACAGTGATTGAGCGCGCCGCCCAGGTCCTCATCGACAACGGACACACCAATCGTGCTGGTGATGAATCTATAAGGAAAAATATGGAAGCCTGGTACCACCAGGAACCCCGCCCCGATGTTGCAGAGCCCTCAAGCTGTTCTACAACGGGACGACTTCCCACCGGAGGTTACAAACAGGACGAACAAGCCCTCAAAAAGATCATCGAACCGAAAACGTTTCAGCCCCGCCGACTCCCCAGAACAAAAATATTAAGTTTAATTTATCCTATATTATAAAACGAAGAAAAGAGGCAGCCTGGTGATGATACAAACAACCCTTCGGTCCGGCCCCTGCATGGAATCCCTTGAAGAGGACGAGTGTGGTCTATCGTTACACATGCCCCGTCCGAGGATGCCTCGGCAAATACGTCGGTATGACCTCACTAGTTTTCTCCAAGCGAATCTCCTGCCACGCTCAAGAAGGAGCCATCTTCAACCACGCCAGGACTGCTCATAACAAAACGGATAAGAGAAATGATATTATTCCTAATATCGAAATAATAGACCAGACAACGGATCCCCCGACGTCTGCGCCTCTTAGAAGCCCTCCATATAGGCAAGGAGAAACCAAATCTCAACATCACCCAATAAACGTTTCTCCTTCCCACCGCCGCCCGGAGAGCAGCGAACGACCCCCCGACAATACCAGATGATCAGGAGCCCCCACGGGATGACAGGATTCCTGCTACGACGGAATTCCTGTCGTTCATCCCCCGAGACACAACTGTGGCGCTCGCACGAGAGAATCCCCGAGGACCTTCGAGGCGAGATCCACGGCTTCGTCCAAGACCGGCTTGACCAATGAGAATGCACTCTAGGCCCGAGCCGCTATAATAATAATAATAATAATAATAATAATAATAATAATAATAATAATAATAATAATGGAGAAACAAATCCACAGTTATGTAAATGTACATATATTTTAGTTTAAAAACAGCAAAGATAGCTTTCGGGAATCTGTTCGGGTTCCCCTTATCAATCTGACACGTTGAAATAACACTCCAGCGAAGTAAAACATAACAGGAGTAAAAAAATAAGTGTTTTGTTTATAAACAATGGGACCGGTCGTCAAACATAAATCAGGCAATGCCGTCGTTTTCTGAACGTCTAATTGGTCCTTGTCCAGTGCGGTCGTTTTGATGGTCTTCCTCAACAACATAGGCGCCGGCAGCATCGGTTACAGGAAGTAGCCGAGTTACCTGAACGGGAGAAAGAGAGGCAACTGCAGCATCAGATGCGGCTTAAGAAGCAACACTCTCATAATCTCTTTTATACTTAAAGCTTTTAATATATTTTCTTGGAAAAAAGGTTATTAGTGAATTTATCTTCCTGTGTGAAAGTTTTATTGCCTTCCATGGAAAAACCACTGTCTATCGCCTCACCCTCCACTAGCCTTCTATACCAACATCTTTACTTCTAAAAATTACTAATCTTCCCAATTTATGCGGTGATCGAGCTTAAGACTGACTGACTAACAAATTGTTTTCCGCATGTAACTGGTAGCTCTTTTGTGTTCCCCGATTCTAGTGGGCAGCCCTCTACCACTTTTTTCCCCGAAATATTTAGTCACAATTCAGCAACAGGGAATTTCGTAAACACAACATGTTTGTGATTCATTGTGCTATTGTTATGCTTTTGTTATGTATAAGAAGTCTCTTAATAGTGTTATTATAATTAAAGACTATATTTATTTATCATTGTGATTTTGTTAACAGTTTTCCTTATTCTGTTTAGGTGAGGATTAAAAAGGGAGTGCAAGACAATTCGTAAACTTTTTGTCATTTACACAGTAAATATCACACAAAAGAAGGGTTCCATCAATCAGGGGCACATTCCTAAAGGGTGTTTTGCAGCCTCCCTTCAGCCCTATAAGCTGTACCCCCCACCTTCTATGTGACCTTTTGACTTTTCTTCCATTCCTGCTTTCCTTTCTTCTGTCTTATCACTTCTTCTTAGTTTGAGCTGTGAGGTTTCCTCCCAGTTCCAGCTGTGGATCCTTTTACTTTTATCTCTCGTTATCTGGATTTCTTTAAGTCGCTGTCCAACCACCTCCTCTCCCTCTTTTCAGTCTTGAAAGCAAATCTCTCATCCTTTATCTAGCGAACAGCGTTTTTACCAAAGAGAGAATAGTCGGAGGAGATTCCTATCTCGTATGTGCTATGAATTCTATTTTCCCGTTTTGATCTTCTGGTTATATACCTACGATATTCGTGGTTATACCTATGTATTATTCGTTTTCAAATCTCATGTCGCATGAAGATTTTGTCACCGTTGTTCAAGGGAAATAACAGAGAGCTGCCGTATGACCTCCCTTCCAAAAGGTAAAAAAACCGTAGCAAATTGTTTTTTTATTTTTGTTACTTTATTTGATATATGATATATCAGAGGTCAGCAGGGCAAGACTTGTGTTTCTCCACACTAGAACATTCCATTTTTGGTTTGTTGTATTTCGTTACGATACTTTTCTAAATCTTTACTGTATATATATATAATATTATATAATATATATATATATATATATATATATATATATATATATTATATATATATATATATATATATATATATATATATATATATATATATATATATATACTATATATATAATATATTATATATATAATATATATTTATATATATATATATATATATATATATATATATTATATATATATAATATAGTATATATATATGATAGGACCCAATAGACCCATGATTGGGGAAGGAAAATAACGGCGGATCCAAATGGACTCCAGCCCTCTCCGTTATCATGATAAGGCTAGGGTCCAAATTCACGCTCATGGAAGCCGAAGCTTTTGCGCAGTTTAAATGATGTTCGTGTCTGCCTTCACGCGTATACATTTTTAGATTTCGAAGTTTTCATTGGAAAGTTTATCCAAAAAATGATAGGAAATGACGATCATAAAAAGTTTTTGTAATACCGATACCACCTAGAACTGGTACTAACCAGCAGACTGTTGTCAACTTTGTTTTTTGCCATTCAATATAGTACTTTAAACTCTGTAACACGGTTATTTCGCAATAACTTTTTATCTATGCATTTCATAAATATAACGCTTATTCAGAATACACATTATATCTACACATAAATTTTGACTGTATTCTGCATTACGTAGGTTGAATAAATTTGGAACTTATAATGTAAAAGTGATTTTTTTTTGAAGACGGGGCCAACTTACTCAGAGAAAAGGTTCGAACGCACTCGTAACGTAACTTATGACAGCATTTCTTCCCTCTTTCTCGATGAATGATTGGCTATACGTAAAAAAAAAAAAAACAAACGAGGCTAGACTTCTGGCAAGAATGACATAAAATTTAGATATCAAGCAAGCGTACACCCTTTATGAACTCTGAAGCCTCTCCACTGATAATTGTCATAATGAACAACCAACAAAATACGTTAATAAATGCAAAAACTTCGATTATTAGTCTAACTGGTCCCCAAATAAGTGTCCTAAGAAATTACAGTCTACTTTATAGGTCACAATCAGATTGACAAGATGTAGGGAAGAGTTGGTAATGTTCAAAAACATAGTAGACAAGCTTGATATGATAACTGCTATATCCAATGTAGAGCAATTTTTATTTATTGGCTAGCTACCTATTTTCTGGAAAAATAATAGCCGTACTGTATTTTGGTATTAAACCTTCACCAATAATATCCTCAGAATGATGACTTCACGAGGCTCCACCCACTTGGCCTCGTTATAATTCAGGATAACACATGGGCGTTGTTGGATTAGAAAATTTAACTTCTGGCTATAAAAGCTCATATCTTGGGCAGTTGTAAGAAATGCTAAATGATCCTCAAGGATCCAGCAGTTGGCCTAAACGTTTAATTGATGTATATTACTGCTATTACTACAGTAGTATTTGCTACGCTAGCACCCCACCCACATCTATGTATCGTTCCGCCATTCATAAAGTCTTTATATCCAACACGTCGTACGGCCTAAAGAAGAAGAAGAAAAAAATATCGGATGATCTGTTTGTCTGCTGGAGATATAAGCTTGTATTTACTTTGGATAAAAATCTTATTTTAACAAAAATAGTTATATAAAGGCTGATTACAAACCATCTCTCTCTTTCTCTCTCTCTTGGTGGCATAGTGAATAGTTAATGGAAATGTTCAAAATCCTGAATGACATGACAAGTATTATAATCACGTTACGCTAAATACAAATCAGACCATAAACATTGGATTTAAACCATAAACCGAATAATTACCTGTTCAGGCTATGGTAAGTATGGTCACGGCTTTCTCTTGACTGTACAAAGTTACAAGCGTAAGATAAGTGCAGTTTTGCAACCACAGGGAAAATTCCAAATCCTGTTAGCCATTCTTGACTGCTATGGGTTTCAGAGCCGATGGAATAAGGTGAATGAATTTTCTGTCTGGCGGATGGGCAGGGCAACATTTCGTAAAATGGTGTTTACCTTGCTTACGTAATGAATGTTTTTCGACTTTTGGCTCGGCTAGATAATTTTTACTCTATAAAAATTAAAACTATCGGGTTTAGGTTATTGATAATGCTGACAAAATTTGTGTGTGTTTGTAAAATATACATATATCAACTTTCCGCTACATCCGATGGTTTGATAAGTAGCAAAGTTCAAAAACCGTGTTACAGAGGCCGTGAATCTCATGGTAAAGTCCCTGATTCGTGAAAATTCATTTTGGAAGATCTAGAATCGTGGAATTATTGAGTGGTTATATGTTGTCACTTCCTTGATGTTGATTAAATATGCATTCTATCTTCTGCATATTCGCCAGTTGACGATTTGTAGGTGCTCACCAAAGTGACGATAATAAAGCCTTCGAGGCGGTAGTATTTATTTATTATTATTTATTATTTCTAAGCGAAGTATTAAGGTGTCCTACCGATGAACATAGAGCTATATTCTTCTCTGTTTTCTACTTGGCTTCATTTAAAGCCTTACTTTCTGAGGAAAATAATTTTTGAAGTATTTCTAACAAAAAACAAAACAAAAAAATTACCTTATTATGAGAAAATGATAGTTTTCCTTGTAACGATATTCATAAATAGGCATATCTGAACTTTTTTTTTATTATTCCGTCTTTTTTACGATAATGATAGTAGTAGTAGTAGTAGTAGTAGTAGTAGTGGTAATAATGGATGATAATGAATTAAAGGCATAATGTCTTTGACATAATGTCTTTGACATTTTTTTTATTATTCCGTCTTTTTACGATAATTATAGTAGTAGTAGTAGTAGTGGTAATAATGGATGATAATGAATTAAAGGCATAATATGTCTTTGACATTATAAGGAAGTTTTTTTTATTATTCCATCAATTCAAATATTTCTTTCGTGTTTTTACGATAATGATTGTAGTAGTAGTAGTAAGTATAGTAGTAGCAGCAGCAGTAGTAGCAGTAGTAGTAATAGTAGTAGTAGTAATGATGATAATGATGTAAAGGCATAATATGTCTTTGACATTGTTATAATTTTCTCTACTTTTTTTTATTGGCTTTTTTTGCTCAACCTAAAAGTTTTTCTAAAGTTAAGCAGCAACATTTGGTCCTTTACAAAACATCAAATCATATTATTAGATTTATAGATAAAATTGAGTTATAATCATACGAATTTATATAGGATTTGTATGTAGACTAAAACTAGAATTTCTTCATTTATCTTCCTGCAAGATTGGATTAGGTAAACCTCACCCTCATGCCCAGAAACTGAAGAAGACACGAGCTAAAAATTACTTTGCACATTTGCATAAATATCCTAAACAAAAATGTTAATTACTTCTGCGAAGAGAGATTTAATTTCCAGCCAGCCAGAAATGAGTAAAGTTTTTGCAAAGCTCAGAGTCTCAAGCTTATTTTTTTTTTTTTTTTTGTTTTTTTTTTTTTTTTTTTTTTTTTTTTACAATATAGCTTGAAAGTAAATATGTTTTTTGGCTTCTCTCTGATAGTGTCTGTACTTTATTATTATTATTATTATTATTATTATTATTATTATTATTATTATTATTATTATTATTATTATTATTATTATTTTTTTGCTCTATCACAGTCCTGCAATTCGGCTGGTAGGTATTTATAGTGTGAAGTTCCGGGTTTGCATCCTGCCTCCTTAGGAGTCCATCACTTTTCTTACTATGTGCGCCGTTTTCTAGACACACTCTTCTGCATGAGTCCTGGAGCTACTTCAGCCTCTAGTTTTTTCCAGATTCCTTTTCAGGGATCTTGGGATCGTGCCTAGCGTTCCTAGGATTTAGGGTACAATTTCCACTGGCATATCCCATATCCTTCTTATTTCTATTTTCAGATCTTGATACTTATCTCTTCAACTCTGGTGTCCCATGGTATTGCGACAGCAATGAGTGATACTTTCTTCTTCGATTTTCGTCAATCAACGTCAGTCTGGTCTATTGCACGTATCACCCTATCTGTTCTGATACCATAGTCCCAGAGGATCTTTGCCTGATCGTTTTTCTATCACTCCTTCAGGTTGTGTTCGTACCACTTATTGCTGCAAGGTAGCTGATGTTTCTTGCACAGCCAGCTCCAGTTGGGGCTTTTGCCAACTGAATCATGCCTCTTTTTGTACTGGTTCTGTGCAAGTGCCGGGCATTCACTTGCTGTGGTTTATGGTTTCATTTTTCGTATTGCACTTCCTACATATGGGTAGAGATGTTATTTCCGTCTATCTGTTCTTTGAACATATCTGGTTCTTAGGGCCTGATATTGTGCTGCTGTTATCATTCCTTCAGTTTCCTTCTTTAGCTCTCCCTCTGTAGCCAATACCATTGCCATGTGTCATCGCTGCTAGTTCTTTAGTCTGTCTCATGTATTGTCCATGCATTGTTTGTTGTGCCATTCCTCTGTTCTGTCTGTCATTCTCCTGTCTCTGTATATATCTGGGCTTCGTCTACTTTTATTAGTACTAACTTTTCCCATGCACTCTTTAGCCACTCGTCTTCACTGGTTTTCAGATATTGCCCCAGTGCTCTGTTCTCGATGTTGACGCAGTCCTCTATACTTAGTAGTCCTCTCCCTCCTTCCTTTCGTGTTATGTATAGTCTGTCCGTATTTGCTCTTGGGTGTAGTGCTTTGTGTATTGTCATATGTTTCCTGGTTTTCTGATCTATGCTGCCGAGTTCTGCCTTCGTCCATTCGACTATTCCTGCGCTGTATCTGATTACTGGCACTGCCCATGTGTTTATGGCTTTTATCATATTTCCGGCCGGCGTTGAGTTTTGACTTGAGTATCGCCTTGAGTCTCTGCATATATTCTTTCCTGATCGTGTCCTTCATCTCTGGTGTTTTATATCCCCTCCTTCCATTATTTCCAGGTATTTGTATCCTGTCTCATCTTATGTGTTTGATGTTGCTCCCATCTGGTAGCTTTATCCCTTCAGTTCTCGTTACTTTACCTTTTTTGTATGTTGACTAAGGCGCATTTTTCTATTCCAAACTCCATCCTGATGTCCCCAGATACAATCCTTACAGTCTGGATTAGGGTATCTATTTCCTTGATGCTCTTACCATACAGCTTGATGTCGTCCATGAACATCAGATGGTTGATTCTGTTGCCTCTTTTCTTGAGTTGGTACCCGGCATCCATCTTCTGTAGTACTTTTGTCATGGGAATCATGGCTACTACGAAGAGTAGTGGGGACAGTGAGTCGCCCTGGAAGATCCTTCTCCTGATATTAACCTCTGCTAGTCTTATTCCAGAGCTTGTAAGTATTGTATTCCAGTTGCGCATTGTATTTTTGAGGAAGCTGATGGTGTTTTCCTCTGCCCCATATATTTTCAGGCATTCTATTAGCCATGTGTGTGGTATCATGTCGAAGGCTTTCTTATAGTCTATCCATGCCATGCTTAGGTTGGTTTTCCTTCTCCTACTGTTCTTCATTACCATTTTGTCTATCAGAGCTGGTCTTTTGTGTCCCTACACTTCCTTCTGCAGCCTTTCTGTTGGTGGGGGGATGGTGTTTGTTTCCTCTAGGTAGTTGTATAGGCCTTTCACTGATGATACCTGTTAGTAACTTCCACATTATTGGTAGGCAGGTGATAGGCCTGTAGTTACTGGCTATATTTCCCTTACTCTTGTCTTTTTGTACTAAGGATGTTCTTCCTGTGGTCATCCATTTGGGTGCATGGTGATTTGAGATACAATGCTGGAGTTGTTCTGCTATTCGTGGGTGTAGGGCCTTGAAGTTTTTTGAGCCAGTATCCATGGACTTCATCGGGTCCTTGGGCTTTCCAGTGTGGCATTTTCTTTATTATTATTATTATTATTATTATTATATTATTATTATTATTAAAGGTTAGAGGAAGACGAAGTATGTGAGTACTGTGGAGAGAGAAAAAATGTGGGGTTGTAAAACGATCAGCGTAAAGTTGAAGAAAAGGCGAGAATATACTTTTCAATTATTTGGGTGCGAGGAAGGAATCAGAATATGATATTGAATATTTTCGAGAAGAATGAATACCATTAAAAGGATATAAAAGCAAGATATGGGGAAAACAATTTGCCAAAAACGGAGACTAAAAAGATACGGGCGAGATAGGTGCTAATGGTGTGGTCTAGATTTTCAAGGAAATCTTCAAGCAGATAGAGAAGACGAATAAAGGAATCGGAAATGGGAGATTCTGTAAGAAGAAAATGCAGCGTAGCGGAAAGCACCGAGACTAAGAATTCCAGACGAAGAGTTCAGATTTTGAGAAAGTATAAGACACAAAAGTGGGATCTGGAATAAGTTTTGGGGAGAAAAAATGTGTTTTATGATTTCTGTATCCAGGAGTCGGGAGATACGTCATTAAAGGCGAATGAGCAAGGATGCTTTGAGGATAATGATACATATGAGATGATGTCACAGAAAATGAATTAATGC
>NC_061093.1:70320865-70345865 GCF_015104395.2 Macrobrachium nipponense
CTGCGAAAGTTTATTTATATTAAGTGCATAGTATTCCAGGCATCAATGGGTGAGTAGTCTTGAATTACTTTAGCCAAAAGGAATGGTTTGTTACATTGTAAGAATATTTAATCTTTAGCTTTGTCTTTAAACTTATGTGTGCTAACGAGTGTGTTTCTCGTGTCTTTGAAACAGACGATTCTGCAAAGGGGGACCGAAAGTCCTAGGAGGAGAAGCCTAGATGGGAGAGACAATTGGTGAGACAAATTACTGTTTTAGACATTTTAATGTTGGGGGGTAACTGAGTTAAGTTAGTCAGTAAGACTTGGATCAATATCTTTCCATTGTTAACAAATAGTTATTTTTTATATAACTTGACTCTCATTTTGATTACCCTGTTAGAATGGAGAGAAAGAGGTGGAGAGAGAGAGAGAGGAGTTGCCAGAGAGAGAGAGAGAGAGAGAGAGAGAGAGAGAGAGAGAGAGAGAGAGAGAGAGAGAGAGGTCGCGAGCCGTTGGTCGCTTGGAGAGAGAGAGAGAGATTGTGTGTCAGTTTGCCTGACGTTTGGGGTTCCCACGTTTTACCAAATAAAAACGAGATTAATATCCCGTTAACAGGTGGTGGCGAGCAGTATAAAAGTTTTTTTTTTTTATGCCTGGGTACGCTAATGAAGAGATAGGTGACCAATTAAAATGGAGGGGTTATGATCATGTCACAGTTTTGTTGGCTTAGTGATAGTTTTCGAACGACAAAGCCTTGTGGATTGTGGAAAGTTATTAAATTGTTAGGTTTCAGTTACTAAGTGAGAGATAATGAAATGGAGGGGTTATGATCATGTCACAGTTTTGTTGGCTTAGTGATAGTTTCCGAACGACAAAGCCTTGTGGGATTGTGGAAAGTTATTAAATTGTTAGGTTTCAGTTACTAAGTGAGAGATAATGAAAATATCTGTCCGTTAACTGTAGTACTGAGCGAAGACAGTTGAACTAGGGTCAGCAAAATTCACCCGTCGCAAGGTGCCTGGCTGCCTGCTGAGATGAGGACTCAGTCTGGTGTGTGTGTGTAATATCGAGTGCATCCCGAGATGCCCGTGCGTGTTATTAGAGTGTCCTGCGCAAATTCCGAGTTTTTTTTGTTCTCATTATGAAGTGGTGAGTGTTAAAGAACATTTTTTGTGGGGAGGGCTTTTGAAATTATTCAGTGTAATGGGACTGGTTTATGGTGTCAAATTTGTTTCCCATAGTAGCAGAAAGAGACGTGTTTTTTCTTTATTTGCGCGTGTTTAGAATAAATGCATTCATCTTTGTTTAACATATAAGGGTGTATAAAATGTTTTTCATGCATGTTAACTGTGCTTGTATTGCATTTTCTTGGAGACAAAGAGCAGCCACTCATTTTACGGGCTCAGCAAATTTCTGCTAACCGGCGAGGGGAGGCATTGCAAGGTGGGTACTGCCTGCCTCAGGGGGCATTGCAAGGGAGGATACTGCTACTACTACTATTGGTGTATACCTTGGGGGGATACTCAGACACTGTTCAGGGGGGGTGTTCTATCGCTTGACTGGGGGGTGTTTCAATGCTCAGTGGAGGGTGAAACTTTTTTTTTTCTCAGTGTGGGTGAACTCCTTCCTTTTTTTTTTTTTCTTTGTCGGGGTGTTGAGAGACGAATTTGCCCTTGAAAATGATTTTCCAATGCCAAGATATCAGCTGATTGATTAGTTGATGACGTGAGATGCCCATAGGGTTTTTTTTAGAAAAGAGATTTTCTTTCTCTTGGATGAAGAGAAAAGGAAATGAAATGCATTGTATGGGTGTATGTTTTCCTTATGCTTTGGAAGACACAAATATAATGAGGTCACAGATTATTATTATTTTTATTATTGTGTTGGAGGAATTACTTTAAAATGGTGCTGAGTGGTGGTGAATGGTGATGCCCGATGCCGGTGAGTGTTGGTGATTGGTGTTGCATCTGGTGTTGATTTTGGGTGTGGCAATGGTGGTGTATACTGTGGGTTTGGCAATACTGGTGTATGCTATTGAATTGCACCCTTTCTTGAGATCTTTGCATGGGGATTTATTACTATGGAGAATTATTATTATTATTATTATTATTAATAATTAGTATCATTGCTTGAGATAATTTACGGGAGGGTTGCTTAAGTAGAATTATCATTACAGGAGACACATTTTACGAAAAATTTGAGATATTTCATGGGAGATTATTTTATGATTATTACAGATAATTATATTGTGGAGAATTATTACAACGAATTATTGGGAGAAGTTTTGGGGTTGGGGTTAATTATTTGTTGAGTTTTTGTAACTTTGGAGAATATTTCAGTCATTCGTGAGTGATGAGTTTTTTGAATCTTGATGAGGTCTGGCTGAATCTTGGTGAAATATTGTGCTGAACTTTTGGTGAATGGATAAGCATTAACATTGGTGATGTTTTTTTGTACTAATACTAGTGATTTTGATGATAGCAATTTTGGTTATTTTTATGATAATGATACTTCAGATACTGTTTTTTTTGTTTTTTTTTTTATTTGCTAATACGTGGGTGCTGTAATGCTATCAAGGGTGGTGAAATCTTTTTTGAATTTGGGAAGAACTAACAACACATTTTTTTTTTTTTTATGTTTTGAAGTTCAGCAGATATTGTTTTACATACGTTGAGTCACGGGAGATAGTTAATAATGCTGTTGATTTTTCTTTCTCCTTTTTTTTGGAAGTTAGCCATCGCCGACACAAGTTTTTTTTTATTGTGGGTGAATTTGAGTTTATTTTTTCTCTCCAGTTTGGTGTGAATATTTTTGTTTTAATGTCTCAGTTCGTGACTTAGAGTCGTTATTCGGGAACGTGTTTGTGTTTTTTCAGCTATTTGATGCTGCAGTGAGATTTATGGGAGAATTTTTGCATTTTTTTAATGCATACATAATGGCACTACATTTTTTCTTGGATATTTGTGTTCCAGAAATTGTGAGTTTTCTTGCACAATACTTTGTTGTATTTGTGACAACTTTGCCAGAGATGGGAACTTGGTTAAGTTTTCTAGTGGCCTATGTCGTAGTGTATATGGAGAAGTCTTGGCCTAAGACACTTTGAATTTGGAGTTTTATTAGAATGGATTGTGGCACATTGGTGATTTTTTTTCTAGAATTTCCCAGAAAATTTTATTTGCCGAGTTTTTGCCCTTTTTCGGGCAATTATGCTAATGAGAGAGTTTATTGTTTTTACTATAACACTGAGTTATTCTCTGGAGAATTGGAGATATATTATTTTGGAGATATAATTGGAGGTATATTATTTTGGAGTTATAATTAGAGATATAATATACTGGAGATATATTTTTGGCCATTTGATATTTGCCAATGGTGGTGAGAGCTATGTTTAGTGCAATTATTTTGCAGCCATCTTTGTTGCAAATGGAGACACACTTTTTTGGAGATATATGGGGCAATATTTGTGAGTGGGTCAGCTGGATGCTTTGAGTGCACATTTTTTTGGGGATGGGATTTCATTTTTTTATTTCATCCCGCTTGGAAAATATATTTTTGGAGCCTTGTTTTATTCCACATGGAGCTATTGGTGAAATAGAGGTAAATATTTTTATTTGCCGAAATAGAGGTGAATATTTTTTAATTCCTGGAGTGGTGGTTTTTTATTAACATGTGGCTATTGGAGAAATAAGAGTGATTATGGTGTGGGGGGGTTGTTATTAACCAAATGGAGGAAATATTTTATCACCGGAGTGGTGTTATTATTCATATGGTGTCACATATTTATATATGGAGGGGGAATTAATATTTGGCGGGTGACCCTTTTTTTGTGGTTATGGAGTTTAGTCGAGCTAAGAGAAGATTTCTGTGGTTCTTTCTTGTTGGTTTCGTGAATATTTGGAGGCGAGTGGTATTACTGCATTGTGGTCCTATGGAGATGTGCACTTTTTATGTTCACAAGTGTGTTATTTTTGGAGGCATATAATTTCTGCATTACGAGTTTATCGTGGTTTTTCTTATCCCGAATAGGTGATAATTTTTTATAACTGGGCAGTGTCATGTTGAGAGTTAAGTCTTTTAGACAAATTTTTGAACACATTAGTCATATCGTGGAGTTCATTTACTGGAATGTGCTTACGTGATTTCAGTTACACCGTTTCTTGAGTTTCCAAACTTGCGAGTCTGACTAGACATTTTTTTTGTGCCGCAGTTTGAGCACACGTCCGCAGGTGAATTTTTCTGCTGACAAGCTGTGTGCTGGTTCCTTTCCTCTTATGGTGATTGCTCAGAGTTTTTGCAATATCTGGAAATGTTGACAAAAGCATTTCACGAAAGCGCATGTGTGAGAGTTTGCTTTCTGGCCGTGTCGGTCAATAAAAGTTGCGATGTCGAAAATTTTTTTAACTATACGTGGGGCATTTCTTGGGGAAAAATAATATGTGCATATTATGCATATATTATGTGTTTTGTGACTGGGGAAGTTTACTTGTGATTATCTTTTTTTTTTTTTTTTCTTCCTTTTCCTATGAGAGATGTAATTGGGGATTGAGCTTAAATAGCATTTCTTTTTGGACGGGAGATGTAATTTATCGGGAGATGTAATTTATCGGGGTTGTTATTTACATAAATGGGATTTTGACATTAAGTCTCATTGTAATTTAATTATATGAGCAGTAAAAGGAGGGGTTTTTGCTATTAAAACATGTGGAGATTTTTACTGATTTTGTGAGTTGCTGTAATATCAGAGCTCAAGAGCACATTTTTGGGTCTGGGCTTGTTACGAGATTTTTTTTTTCCTTGGGCTCATTGCCTTTTTCTTTTTTTTTTACTTGTGATGACATTCAAGTTTTAAATGCGAGTGCAGAAGTCCGTGGAGTTGCTGTGAGTTTTTGGATTGTGTGTGCTGATGTGTGAGTTTGGAGAATTGAGTTAGAGAACTTGATATTTTTTTTCCTTTGCGAGTTATGATAATGACTTGTGATTTAGTAGTCATATAGATGGAGTTAATTGGGAGACAATCAGTTAGTATTTCTGATGTTTTGAGGTCATTGTTTGATAGAAGTAGTTATGTCTGGGGTTAATTTTTTTGATTGACCGATGACTTGACTGACATACTAACACACCAGAAAAGTAGATTCCCCGACGCCCAGCAAGACGTCCACCAGCCGTGCAGAGGTTGCTGTCGTTTATCCAGGTGATTACGAGAGTTCTACACAGTTCTACAGCGCTTTTGGGGATATACAGAAGCCGTTAGAAGTCGTCTACAATTAGGGAGGTCGTTCGCCTTCCTACAGTTAGCTACAGTCTGTTCTGGAAGTCGCAGACAAGCAAAAAGGGATGTTCAAGAATCCAAGATGAGAGAAAATTCTAGTGTTATTTGATATAAAGCGTGATAGACTTTACTTTATAATTCCAGAGACCGTGCATGTTTATTTACTATTTATTTTATTTTAAGGCCGGTCCCAATGTTTTTTATATTATGTAAGCTGTTTTTGTTTGACCATTTGCTAGTGGCAGGGAGCTAGCAATTGTGCGTGGCCGAGCTTCTGTGGTAGGGAATATACTTAATGATATATTTAAATAGCATAATGTGATGCAATGTGACCTTTTTGGAATGCAGAGAACAGAGCCAGAGCAGAAGCAACGACCCAAGAAAAGCTGATAAATTATTTCTGGGTGACGTAATATGAAAACTGCATTGTTAGGCGAGTCAATGTTCGTCCTGTAGTTATGTGAGTTCATGGGTCTTTTCAAAGTGCCTTTGGGAAACTGGTTGTAGCCAGTAATATGAGGCGTTAACGAAGAGTGCATTCATATGTGCGTGTGCACCTCTTCCTTTGATAATGTATCATTAACTAAGTCTATTGCAGATTGCATAGAGACATCTGTGGGAGAAAGGCAAGATGTCGGGGGAGCTCTGCGAAAGTTTATTTATATTAAGTGCATAGTATTACAGGCTGCAATGGGTGAGTCTTGAATTACTTTAGCCAAAAGGAATGGCTTGTTACATTGTAAGAATATTTAATCTTTAGCTTTGTCTTTAAACTTATGTGTGCTAACGAGTGTGTTTCTCGTGTCTTTGAAACAGACGATTCTGGCAAAGGGGGACCGAAAGTCCTAGGGGGACAGAGAATCCCAGATGGGAGAGACAATTGGTGCGACAAATTACTGTTTTAGACATTTTAATGTTGAGGGGTAACTGAGTTAAGTTAGTCAGTAAGACTTGGATCATTATCTTTCCATTGTTTAAATAAATAGTTATTTTTTATATAACTTGACTCTCATTTTGATTACCTGTTTATAATGGAGAGAAAGAGGTGGAGAGAGAGAGAGAGGAGTTGCCGAGAGAGAGAGAGAGAGAGAGGGGTCGCGAGCCGTTGGTCGCTTGGAGAGAGAGAGATTGTGTGTCAGTTTGCCAGACGCTCAGAGTTCCACGTTTACCAAATAAAAACGAGATTAATATCCCGTTAACATATATATATTATATATATATATATTATATATATATATAGATATTAGATATATATATATATATATTATATACAGATAGTATATATATATATATATATATATATATATATATATATATATATATATATATATATATATAATATATATATATATATATATATATATATATATATATAATATATATATATATATATATATATATATATATATATATATATATATATATAATATATAATATATATATATATATATATATATATATATATATATATATATATATATATATATATTATATATATATATATATATATATATAATATATATATATATATATATATATATAATATATATATATATATATATATATATATATATATATATATATATATATATATATATATTATATATATAATATATATATAATACACATATATATATGTATATTTAATCTCCTTTTGTCCTTTCTGTGAGTAGATTCTTCTTAACACTTAACATCTTTATTTTTTTTCTTTTTTAATTTTCTTTCACATATTTCCTTCCCGTTAAATTTACTTCTCACAACTTTTCCACCTCCCAAGTGTAACGTATATTCCCTTAACAAATAAAGCTTAATCAGTATTCTGATATTCTTTTGTTTGCTAAATATCCTCCTTAACATTAATGTTATTCGTCTCTGTATTCATCCACGCCCGTTCAGTTCCCTGTTTCTCGTACCGTGGCGTTTTTCCCGTTCTTTAATGGCCTCTGTTTTCGCGAAAACGTTACTTCCTTTATTTTCGAATTTTTATAGATGATGCCATTATTTAACTTAACAGAACATTACGACACTCTAAGATGATCCTGAACGGTTGACCCCCTCTCCATAATTTCAAGAGAGAGAGAGAGAAGAGAGAGAGAGAGAGAGAGAGAATCGAATGACTAATCAGTAATATTTATTCCTTTCTTTTTTCTTTGAACAAACTTTATTCCTTTTGCTACGGGTTCCATTGTTATAACTGAGAGAGAGAGAGAGAGAGAGAGAGAGAGAGAGAGAGTTTTACTATTCTGTATTTTTGTTACACTGCTTCTCAACTCGTGAAGATTTACTATGTCTCCTCTTATCTACCTTACGATTAATTCATCTCAACATTACCTGGTGGCACGCACCGGATATAATTATTCCATACGTTTGCTTCCGTTGTTTAAGAAAAAAAAAAAACTTCTCTATTTGCCATTTACATATTGAAATCCTTACTGAATGCAAATTACTCTCCCCACTAAAAAAAAAAAAAAAAAAAAAAAAAAAAAAAAAAAAAAAAAAAAAAAAAAAATCACTGCTATAATTAAGTCTTAAATTCTTTCTTCGGACCCTCGGGCTTCTCGATTCCATATTTTCCCTAGAGACTATTGATCATTACCTTTTCCGACTGGTGCACTAATATCCATTCGGAAGTCATTTTTTAGCGCTTCTTAATTGCCTTTCTATTACACTCAACGAAAAGTCTCGCGCCTTTGCGTATCCGCAGAATACTCTAAATACTTTCAAATCTCTTCTGACATTTCGTAAATAGATCGCATAGGATGATTAATTCTTATATTTGTCCGGCATGTGGATATGTACGTTTTTATTACGATGCCTTAATCAAATCGTCATTTAGCTAACAAGATTCCAGTAAGAAAGACAATTCTTATAAATCATCTTCGTATCTACCTATAATTTCGATCATTTTTTTCGGTAGTTATGTTTTCATTTCGTTGTTAGTTATTACTGGTCCTATACTTCAGATAATATGTCCTATCATTGCTAAAATATTATTTCTTTGTTCTTTGGAGGAACTGCGAAAATTTAAGGGCCCTCTTTTAACAATCCAGTTCAGAGGAGTATAGCCTGGAATGATAATTTATTAAATGTATATCAAAGTCATCATTCTATTTTTCTGAATGATTACGAAAGTAAAGTGAATTTATTCTGATTTAACTGGCAAAACCACCTTCTAATCATTAAAAGTGGGTGTCTTCTCTCAGTAACATTAAAGATAAAATTTTTAATAAAATGGTCAAAACATATCTTTTCATTAGCATTAAATACTAAACAAGGACTGATGTTGCTAAGAAGACACTACGTAAATATGCGCGAAATCTATGACCAACGATACGGTCCAACAGTCACCTATAGACCATTTTTCCCATCGTTGATTGTCCAATCTTCCTTATAATAGGCATGTTGACGCTAGTATTAAGAAAATCAATTTTTATATGTTGAGTGCTTTATTAGAGAGCTTGTCGGTTGTATGCACTGATGTTGGATTCCCCACGTCGGAGACAATAGCTGGTTCACTTAAGGTAGATTCTTGGGTGAGCCCTATGCCTACGAGACGTTCGTTTGGCGGCCGCTGATTGTCTGGAAGTTGCCTACCTCCCGGTACCAGCCAATCAGCGGCCGCCAAACAAACGTCTCGTAAGCATAGGCTCATCCAAGAATCTACCTCAAGTGAACCAGCTATAGCAAGCGACGCTGCGAGTATGCTAATTAGTAGCCTTCACTTAAACCGATATCTCGATGTTATTCCATGTAAGTTGAGGAGGACAAAGTTACTCCCCTCTAATGCTGTGAAGAGTCGATCGACCCTCAGACGTATGTTTGTGTCGTTAGATGTCCTTGATAATGTAATGTCGAAGTAACTTCAGCAGAGATAATGATGTTACCATTTCCACGAGACAACTTTCCCAATGCCTCTTGTGAAGAAGTTCTCAACAAGCGAGAGAGAGAGAGAGAGAGAGAGAGAGAGAGAGAGAGAGAGAGAGAATTGGAATAACTAATCAGTAGTATTTATTCCTTTCCTTTCTCCTTGAAGAAACAACCATATCCTTTTTGCTATTGATTCCATTATTACAATGGAGAGAGAGAGAGAGAGAGAGAGAGAGAGAGAGAGTTTTATTCAACGTCTGATGAAACATTTCTTAAGTTGGACATTAAAGATATAATTGTTTTAAAACAATTGTTTTTTTTTTCTTTTATATGATGAAAAGTTCGCAAATGTCTCCCATCACATTTCATTTCTCATTTCTTCCAAATGGTGGTCTAGATTAAGCCAGCTTCCTACCGGCACGGGCTCTTGCTTCCAAATTGGTCAATCAAGTCTGAATTCCAGCTCTGAAGGAAAAACGATCAAGAAGATAATCGTTTTCAGAATGACATCAAGGCACTGCTCGAAACGTTTCCTCTCACTTCTCCAGATTTTCTTCTTTGAAACATCTCACTTTTATTCAGACTCAAGCCCTCCTGTTGGCTGGCACTGACTTGAGCGAGTTTTTTTTTTATGACACTGAGAGCAAAAGCTTTCCATCCACCCATCAGTCGTTTCTTAAACGACCGCATCTTCCCCATAAAAGATTTTCTTCTCCCAAATAGTCTCCAAACTTTCCTCTCTCCTGTCCCCAGTTTTGCTCTCACTTTTCACTTAAGGTTTTGCTGCGAATCTTACAACTCCAAAGAGCGGACTCCGATTTATGAACCGCAAATGCTGCGTTTTAGAGAACTCTTCAATTTTATTTTTTTATAATCTTTTCCAAGTTCACTTACCATTCTTTTCTGTCACGTTTCTATGTAAATTTTCCTTTATAATTCCATTTTGTTGACTTTTTTCCTAGTACTTATCATTTAATCACTTCATTAAAGATATTATGCACATGAAACGGAATGTAAAAAGAAATAGTTTCCACAATATACAACAATTGCTACAAGCGCCTAAGTGCGTGATTCGGTATGGTCTTGGCCTGCCACCTCGGTGGCCGCGAGTTCGATTCTCGGGCATTCCACCGAGGGGTTAAAGTATATATTTCTTAGTGATAGAAGTTCACTCGACGTGGTTCGGAAGGCACGTAAAGACGTTGGTCCCGTTGTTGAATAAATGGTTCCATGCAAACGTAAAAAAAAAAAACACCATACAAACAAACAAACAAGAAAACAATAATTGCTACAGACCGTAAATGAAACAATTATTTACCCATACAAGGAACAGTTGGACGTACCATCTAATGTCATCCTCCTTAATCGTGTAAATAAAATGATCTCCCATCAGTCCAACCAGTTATAGATGATTACCAGTATCTCGCTGTGCAAAAAAAAAAAAAAAAAAAAAAAAAAAAAAAAAAAAAAAAAAAAAAATGGCGTGTGAACCCAGCAAGTCCACCCTTAAAGAATTATTGAAAATCGCCAATGCTGTCTGCCAGGAAAATAGGTTTAGAGAGAGAGAGAGAGAGAGAGAGAGAGAGGAGAGGAGAGAGAAGAGAGAGAGACTATGGAAGTTCTTGTTATAATTCAATTTCTTGCATCAAAACAGTCTGAAATAATATGGCGTGTGAGTAGCAAAAGGTTTATTATATGACGTATAACCTTTTCCGTGACTTTTCCATCTTTTTCAAAAGACAACTGTACCTGTTTCACTACGATATTATTTCCATATGAACGATTAACTTCAATGCGAGATTCATTAACCATTAAACGTTCGCAGAGCGCTGGCTGCGTGAAAATGTCAGCAAAACAATACTTATTTTTCCAAGCTAGTGTTTTGGAGATTAAGTTGAACCGTTTTCCTCTCGCTGTTGTCGAGACTAAATACTTTACCAAAAATTCATTTGCATGATCGAAATTTTAAAGAACATAAGAGGAACACTTCCCTTCCTCCCCTTTGTGTCTCTTTCAATGGAGCTTTCAACGTGAATTAAACATCTAGAATATATTTCTTTCATTTGCATCAGCCTCTTCCCCAGTAGAGCCGTTGTGAATAATATTAATTGTTATTACGAACGCTAACTGATCGTTGTTGCTTCGAAAAAAATCTCAAATTCTCATTCAAATTTAAAGTCTATTTTATGGCTTTAAATAAGGAAGGCAGAGGTACAATTAAATGGTATTTCTCTTTATTTCTCTGTTATTGTTCATTTCGATATAGCTAATTTATTAAGTAGCAAATAACCACAAAAAGGTTCCTTTTTCGTTGCAGTTTTATTCACTTTGCAGTTCCATAATCATTTCTTTCATCAGTTTCACTATTCTTCATCTATGTTGCTGTTTTTCTTTATTTATTTTTTTTTTTTTTTTTGATATTCTGGTGTCTTTTGTTACTAAACAACGATATAACTAATATGTTTTATCTTCGTTTTTTCTTTTACGTGAATATTCTTTCTTTCCCCTGTTAATTTTATTTATTTATTATTTAATTATCACAATTTATGGTAAGCTTATTTGGCCAATGTGCCATTTCTTAAGAAATTAAAAAACAAACACACCAGTCTCATTAACTTGTATAAATTTTGATGAAGAAAATATACTATTATGTTTATATAGATTACAATAATTGTAATCATAAATTGGTTTTGCCTATATTCCATTAATTAATCTTGCATTGTTACTTATTTTTCAAAATTGTGAATTTGAGACAATCTACCATTAAATGTCAAAAGAGCCACCCCTTACCACCCCGAGAAAGAGAAAGGAAGGCAGAGCTAGAATTTCCCAATCCTGGAACAATTGGGGCGTTCCTCTGCATATATCTCAGTCAGGAGTAGAATTTGATATAATTGGTACAGGGTTGTATCTCTAAGACTGCTTTCCACATTTCGAATTTATTGGTTTCTACGTAAACTGCACCGTTTCGGAGTCAGAGGCATTCCATGAAATTGTGAATCTCGGCCAATATATTCTTGTAATCTCTCGGTATTTGCATTTCCTGAATTTTGATTTTCACTTTGTGATTTCCACTCGAGAGATCAGGAGAGCAAATCCGGGGGAATAACTTTCGATGTCCCCAATAGAATACGAATTGGGTCTGCACAAGAATAACTGCCATCAATTGAATCCCTGTTCTGTGAGCTAAAGCCTCAATAAAAATATGATATTCAAGATAATCTTGACGCATTTCTCGCTTCAGTCAAAGGGAAGGCAAAGACTCAAGTTCAGCCACATTTATTTTAAATAAAAAGTTTTCTTCTCATATTTTTGTATCGGTCTATATGGCTATACTTTTATTAACGGGAAAAGCATCTTATCCATATAACGATGTTGAACGATGAGTGTAAAAACATTTTATAGTATAGTATAGTAGTATAGTATATTTTTTGTCCTTATTTGTTACAAATTCATAGTATAAACAGAAAATTCGCCGAAGCAATTTTAATGCTTATATGGCGATAACATAAGGCAAGTTTACTGGTTTTTCATAAAGTTATACAGACTTACAAGCTAAAACAGACATAAAAATACATGGGTCGAGCCTATTTTGACAAAGGGTCATAATACTAAGTAAGATATAATACTAAGTAAGCCATTAAAATACAAAAGAAGGCAAGTCCAGCTTGCAACACAAAAAGCATTCATACAAATGCCAATAAAATAACACACACGTCCAGCTTGTGTTCCAAGGAATAAAAAATACCTGGGTAACTAAAAGGAGTCTTTAAAAAGCAACATTCAACACCCCTTAAAATACCTACTGTTGTGCAAGTAACAGTTTGTTTTTTGTAATTTCTGAGAGAAACATAAAAGGAATCTTCTAAAAGCTTTCTGTCAAGTTCATTGTTAAGCCCAATCAGCTGATAGTGGAGGAATCTCCTTTCAACCTCCGTACGTATTGATAGGTGTATGATAACCACGGCCCCTAGTAGCATATTCATAGGGAACTCAAGTTGGGGCGTAACAAAAGATCATAAAAGTAAGGCAGCTCACCCATAAAGCAGTCTTCTCAAGAACTTGAATAAGCTTAGTTTATACAGGCTACTTATGTTTAGTATTTGCAAACGTGTATATAGTTCCGATGTGCCCATCACCGGTCTTCCATCCTCATATCTGACTCCCAGAATATTCTTAACAAGTTGTTGACACGTACCTTCAATCTCTTAAGCACAGTAACAGGTGCCGAGCCCCATATTAAGAGGTGGTTATTTTCAAGTAGGGGAGCACTAGAGCATAATATAGTTTAAGCAATATGTCAGTCGGCACGAAATCACGAGTACTAATAATTGCTGCCAGTTATACTGGCTGACATAAAAGGAAGGACTCATTTCATAAACAAAATTGAACATTTATTGTACATTTTCGTCCACAGATTACATAAGCTTGGTATTTCGTAGATCGTAACACAACATTACTCTCCTAAAATTAGGAAATTGAAAAACGAAAGGGAAATCTTTAGCTTGGAAGTCTCCCAGTGAAACTCCTGTTGACAATGAAACCGAGTTTATGCTCCAAGGAGTAGTTCTAACGTCTATCGAGTGTAAGCACAAGGTTAAACGAGGTCACGTCAAAAAGTTTAGACTTTTATTATGGTTTCTCTGGTATTAGTTCTCTTTTTCGTTCAATTTTAGAATGAGGGAGATGAGACGCATGTCAGAGAAATTAAAATGGATTAATAGAATGTACTATAGTAGATTCACATCAACAGTGCATTTGACGGCTAGGCCAGTCCCTTACGACGCTCCTGATAGGCTGTTGATAAGCCAATCACACGGCTGGAAACTCTTTAGTCTCTCTCGAGAGTTCACATAGGCAGGATGTATGTTCCATCTCTCCTGAAAGACGTATCCCTCAGGAGACGTAGAACATACATCCTGCCTATGTGAACTCTCGAGAGAGACTGAGAGTTACCAGCCCTGTCATTGGGTTATCAACAGCCAATCAAGAGCGTCGTATGGGTAGGTCTAGACATTGATGCACTGGTGATGTGAATCTACTGTAGTGATGGTAGTGATAGCCGTGAATCAGATTAACGTTTCGTTAAATACCGTTCGAGCAAAAATAAAAATAAAGAATTATGAATAACGACGAGGAATTATGAAGCGACAAGATTTCCAGGCTCCCTCGTCTAGAAACGGCACATAAAGCTTCCATAATCCAGAATCCATTAAAATTGATGCAGCGGATGACGGATGATAGAGCGCTTTTGACACAGGGAGAAGAAGGGTTGAGAGTTTTAGCAAATTTTGCTCTTGAAACCACTTAGGTATGACCGATAAAAATCACAGATAGCCAAACAGCACCTTAAAAAGGATGTAAGTCTGATTCCATTTAAGCTTTGGGAAGGAAATTCTTGGATTAAAACGAGAGAAAGGAAATAATACTTGAGTAATATATTCTTTGGAAATGAAATATACGATTTTTTATCGTCATACGTAGCATGGTTTAACTTAGGTTACTATAGTAATTATCATAGTAAGTCTACTGTCACTCAGATTCTAACTAACTACAACAATGATAGTTACATAATTCACTGAATTTTTTCAATCCCTACATTCTCGTCGAGACTAGAACGTAGGTCGTCCAATTGTGAACACGACAAGGTATACCATCGGGAGAGATAGAAAGGTGAAAAGTCGACATCACGAAATCTCTGCTGGAATACTTTTTTTCCTTTGGTATTTTAGAATGTAAAATCTCCATACCTTAAACTTGTGATTTTTTCTCTGGTCAGCTAATAAACAAATTGTCATGTGGGTAAATAACGTTCTTATTTTTGTCACTCACTAGGCTATGCTGTAAAATAGGAAATCTCAAAAACTTTATTTGTTTTTCCGAATAAATCCGCAGTCACTCCAGCGAAATTAAACAAACGGAAACAAGAGCACTATCCCAAGGGCAATATCCGTGAGGACGACGACACAAGAGTGAGGAAAATTCATTGTTATTCTCTCTTCCCGTCCTTCATTTTTGAAAGCCAAAGGTATTTTTTTTTTATCTCAGATTATGAATATTTTAATACTTGCGGCGATAAACAGAACATTAATTGTTTCTCCAACAAATATATGATTCTCTTTTTTCGGTGGAAGGATTATTCACAAAGTAATAAATAAATATATATATATATATATATATATATATATATATATATATATATATATATATATATATATATATATATATATATATATATATATATATATATATATATGTATGTATATATATATCTAAAATGCGGCGTGTTTTTTATTGTTTTATTTTTTGTGAAGTACGAAATAATTCACTTATTCTGGGGTTGCAGCGAAAAGGTAAAACCAGACGACTTACATTCGGAAAGGGAACTCAAGTTGACATTTTTGAATAACACAATACCAATAATTTTTTTTTTTTTTCAGACCTGATGTGTCTTAGTAAGAGCTTTAAAAGATTTTTTATTACCACATAAAACCCTGGTTCCATTTTGGAGTGGTGTGCAATGTCGCCTTTCTTTTCAGTTTGTCTTAAGAACATTTAAGTTTTTTTCAGACTTAAAACCATCATCCTGACACAATGACATTAAGAACTCTTTTTGGACACTGAGAGCTCAACCTTCCGTCTATCAGTGATGGTTTTCAGTAAAAGAAAACTATTGTGGATGGATTTGTCTGTCCATCTACACTTTTCCTGTCCGCCATCAGATTTCAGAAAATACTGAGGCTACAGGGAAACAAATTGGTAAGTTGATTATTCACCCCCCAATCACCAATCACACCAAATTGCAGTTTTTATTTTATTGAAGGTTGAAGTTAGCCACAATCATGTGTCTGTCAACGCTGCTTTTTTTACTCGTTTTCTTTTTTTTGGTAACCATCTTCAGGAATGTAAGTCTATTCTTGTGCATTGTTCTGACCTCTTGTGTAAATTCTTGGGTATAACTTTGTTTTCCTTCATTCGCACATTTAATCATTTCAGAATCTTGGAGATTTGGCGAACCTTTTCATTGGAAAAGCGAGTCCACAAAAAAAAACTGTCGAAATGTAATCAGAGATCTCACAAAATATTAAACGAATCGTCTTTGTCGTTCGTCACCTAAAGGTGAGTTTACACTAGGCTTCACCCCACGTTGCGCGTGTAAGACTCATCACCAACTCCTCCCAAATTCTTGTTAGCCCCGCCTACTGGACTGGTCATCAATCACGCCACACCACTAACTCACCCTAATGAGCACTCCAGTAGGCGGGGCTAACAACTGATAGATACGGGTATGTACATACAAATGTGCACTGTCACAATATCACAATATATATATATATGTATATATATATATATATATATATATATATATATATATTATATATATATATATATATATATATAGATATATATATATATATATATAGATATATATATAATATATATATATATATATATATATATATATATATATATATGTGTGTGTGTGTGTGTGTGTATGTGTGTATGTGTGTGTGTATGTGTGTGTGCGTGTGCGTGCGTATGTGTATACATTCAAAACATGCACTCTTGCATAGTAATTGATGTTTCCGAATAAACTGTCGCTAGGAATATTATCTTGGGACGATATTGAAATGGTTTTCATTCTGGGAAGGTAATCTCCTGCGACATCTGCCGAAATTTATCAGGCCCACTAGATACCTAAGGGGGAATGTTCCGGAAGATTCTTCGTACAAGGTTCGCAGCCACCACAGACCATCTCCATAATAGAAAAAGATCCGAGTAAAAGGGCCAACCAACCCGTGCCAAATTTATATGGATATGCAAGGGTGAGATGCCTTGTGCCTTGTTATATATACATTAATTATACATATACACATCTATATAACATAATAAAATAATAATAATAATAATAATAATAATAATAATAATAATAATAATAATAATATTCCTTTATTTCAGCTCAGGGCCATTTACATAGAATATACAAATGCAGACAGTAACATACAAAATCTAGATACATGAGACAACATGATAAAAAAAATGGATAATCGGTACTTATCCACCAAATAGCTGAGGTAGCATAAAAGATAGTAATCATAATACTGGTAAGAACAGTAGTAATATTGGTGAGAAAAAAATGCATTGAGAGTTATAACAGTTAGTGCACAGATTATTTAACTTCAATTTCATCTAGAGACCTTGGGTGGTTACAGAAGTCAGGCCCAGAGAGCTAAATACGAAAATTGAATGTTTAAAAGAAACTTTAACTTGATAGTATTCACAGTAATAATGAAAAAGTAAAATATCAGCAATAAATATAATAATAATGACAGAATCTGCAGATGACATCTTGCCTATACAGAGATTAAGTCCTTATGGGGACAAAGGCCTCATTTTCCCATCTTTCCCACAATCTGTGTGGCGGAGTGGTAGCGGGGAGTATTTGTGAGGCGTCTCAAAATGTCATTGTGCACAACAGTGATACGTCTCATGGTCTCTCGGGTAGAGTTCGTCCAGAGGGAGCACCCGTAGATACTGTAGCAGTACGAGCGGAAGAGCAGTAGTTTCACGTCTTGGTGACAGAAGGCAAACCTCCTTGCAATCATGTTGCCAGCTGCACATAGTTTACGACGCCTCTGTTTAATGCCTGCCGTATCTTTTAGGTCGTCGGTGATAATGTGACCCAAATACGGAAATTTGTGCACAAATTCCAGCTTATGGTTTCCGAGGAAAATTTGTGGTTCTGCAATATTGGTGGCAAGTGTCGATGAGTCGTTGGATACCTTGCACTGATGGGGAAATCAGAACCATATCATCAGCGTAACAGAGGTTGTTTAGTAGTTGTTTCATTGACCCATATACCCAGCCGATTGGGAGTGAGTTCAATTTGACATTCAAGGCATCTGTGTACGTATTAAACAAGTGTGGAGAGAGAATGCCCCCTTGCCGAAGCCCGTTTAGGGAGCCGAATGTGTACGATGATAATGCGTTACCCCATTTGACACAGAATCGCTGTGTGGAGAACCAGCAATGTAAAATGCCAATTAGATATAGGGATGTGCCTCTTTAATGCAGCTTCAGGAAGAGCTTAAGGTAGTTTACTCTGTAGAAGCTACGAAGGCAAGTTGCACAGTGAGAGAGAGAGAGAGAGAGAGAGATAGAGAGAGAGAGAGAGATGAGAGAGGAGATAGAAAGGAGGGGCAGGAAAAAAATGTCAAAAGATGAAAGCGTGAAATATTTTTACCACCTCTGTTCATAATATGCTTCGTTGGGTTTTTTCGCATTTTTCAAAACGTTTTCGGAAAATAGGAATAGAGTTTCGTAGTGATTCATTAAAGTCGTACAAACCTGGAATATTGGCGAACTAGTTTTCAAATGTTCTTCGAAATATTGTTGTGAATTCATAAGCCCCTTGTTTTAATAAATATGAGGGATATTGGCCATGGAAAATGCAATCTGCATTTTCTTTTATCAGTTCTACAAGTATTTCGAGGGGCTGGAATAAAGTAAGCAGTTTAGCACACGAACTGGAGAATGCTGTTATGGAACAAAACAGAAACTTAAAAAAAAAATATATATATTATATTGGCAGCAATAATATTTTGATACATCCGAGTGGGGAGGAGGGGGGCGGCGTGGGGGCGGGGATTCAGTTTTCATTTTTGTAATAATTACAAACATTAATATATAAACAATAAAAACAATTATTGTTTCTTATTGTTTCATATTTTTTATGAAAATTTTGTATGAAGAATAGAACCAAAATAATTTAATAGACAGTGAAGAAGGATTCTTACTTGAATGACCTGAAACCTTAAAGTAATCACCAGTTTATATTTCTTGAAGATATTCGAAGCTAGTAAAGGTTTCATATTTCCTAATGAAATACATGTAAAGCTTCTCTATTGTATAGCTTCCCTCTTTGGCTATCTGCAAATATCGGTTTTGTGGGAGAGTTCTTCTGCTTGTTTTTCCTTTAATACTTGGACACTGATCCTATTGTACAATACCAGAAATTGATTACAGAAACTTCATTTCCACCTATACAATCACTGTAAGCTTCCCCTTCCACCCCTATTACCGAAATCCTATACTCTGCCGGATGAAAATACAGGGAAAAAATCTCCTCTACCGTTATGAGCGCGTCCTAACATATCAAACTAGACTAGGAGAATATCGATAAATCATAAGGTGAAATCACCTTTCATAAAACGAATGTTTAACTATGTATTTCTTGGAGCCATTCTTTATTCCAGAATCTTTCTGTTCAAATGGGTGGGAGGATTAACGGGATTAACGAAAAGGAAGTCATTCAATGGTCCCGTTGTGTTATAGAATATTTTTTTTCTATGAGGCATCTAACAAACCATTACACCACTTATACGATACTTCTTTAGCTTTAATAAAGCATCATCCTATCATATCATCTTCACTGCCCATAGGATAACCCAATAACCCAAGGACCCTGCAGATGATTGCCGGAGGTATCTTAAGCTAAAATCAGCATTTTTGTTAGTAATTCATCCGTAAAAAAAATTCTATTTATCAAGACAACAACAGAAACGTAAATTTCACTAATTGATTCGTTTCAAACTCCTCCTAATGATAACAATGAAACGATAATGATATTCATTAATGCTCCAGGGAACTAATATAGCATATTTTTTTTCTAATTGGAGTTGAGTTGGCTCGTGTCCTCTCCATTTTTACTTTATAATTTTTTTCTGAAGAGGCAATGTCGACAGCTCTAGTTTCATTACCTTGGATTAAGAATCCCTGTAGAGCTCGTCTCAAAGTGGTCATAAGAAAAAAGCCCAACTTTTTTCCAGTATTATTCTTGCATTTCATGCACCCAGAGGTTCATAAATAGGAACGATGATCCTCTTATCGAAAATCTAGAAAAATTCAATCCAAGAGCGGGAAATTTCTTGCATTAAAACAGTGTGAAAAAAACCATAAAACTAATAAGAAAAATGAGTTTTCGAAATTTCGTGTCTTATAAGTGCAAGATTTTATTAATAATCGCACTTCTCCTCGGAATTTTAAAGAGCAAGTTTCTCAAAAACACGAGCTTTCTGTTATTTTACTGAATTCCTGCCAACGTTACACTTCCATCACACTTTTGGTAATATCTTTTACTTATCAACAGTACAAGAAGATCTGCTTGTCTATCTTAGCACACGAAAACTCTCTCTTCTCTCTCTCTCTCTCTCTCTCTCTCTCTCTCTCTCTCTGAAAGAGAACGATCTCTAACGAAAAAGATAATCATTCGCTTTATCTCCCAGTCCATCTCGGGAACAGAAGCAACACTCTCTCTCTCTCTCTCTCTCTCTCTCTCTCTCTCTCTCTCTCTCTCGGGAACAGAAGCAACACCCTCTCTCTCTCTCTCTCTCTCTCTCTCCCATTCTCTTATTGTCTAGGAAACAGGTTATAAGTAAGATTATTGAATTCATCCTTCCGTTCACGACGAAGAATGATTAATAGTGTCTCCTAAGGAGCGTCCAATATCGCCATTGCTGCTCAATATCACAGCTGGGATGCGTCATAGACTGCTTACTATAGGGCTGTTATTATTCGTAATGTGCAATCATTCATGTTGACAAACCATCCTGGTCATTACTCTTATAAGAGGGATTCACACACACACACACGCACACACTCGTAGCAGGTTAGACTGTGAAATGCCGAAGACTGTGTGACTAAGACAGCTATGATAAACGCAGTCTTTTCACGAGAGACGAGAGTACTGGATGAGGCAGAGAAGAGATCATATCGCCGTAGCTGTTAATTAACGTAGAATTTTGGGCGACTGATGTTAAAATCTAATTTCTTATCATAAAAAGTAACAAGTTGTCCAACGAGAAATTAACCGAGACGTGGAATGCAGAGAAAAGTATAAATGAAATTGTCAAGAAGTGACGGATGATTCGGGTTTGGATGTGATGGTAGCACTTCCAAATTTGGGATAAGGCAATATCGGAAATCCATTTTTAGATGTCTCTCAGATGGGAACGTGAACTTTGATGACAAAAACGGTAAAGCTATTATCGAAAGGTACACACCTCTATAATAGTCACAGACGGTAGTCAGTGACGGCGATAACAGAATGAAGTTTCTCATAGAATAGAATATATATCTATATATATATATATATATATATATATATATAATATCTATATATAATCGATATATATATACATATATATATATATATATATATATAATACCTATATATATACATATAGATATATATATATATATATATATATATATATATATATATATATATATATATATATATATATATATATATATATATCAAGCTACAAAATGTCCTTTAATATCTAATTAGCTCTACCTCGGAATTGATATATTTTCATATGCATTAACTGAGGGGGAATTTATTAAGCGATAATAGAATTCCCCCTCGGTTAAACATATATGAAAATATTTTAATTCTGAGGTAGAGCGAATTAGATATATAAGGACATTTGTAGCTCGATATATGTATATGGAATCACGGTAATGTGATAGACTTTATATATATATATATATTATATATATATATATATATATAATATATATTATCATATATATATATATATATATATAATATAATACACACGAGAATAAAAGGCCCATAAAACACTATTATAACGTTGCAACCATATATTTCGTGCACTTCCTTCCTGTCTCTGATCACTCCTGATCAGGAGCACAAAAGGAAGTGCTCGAAATAATTGGTTGCAACGTTCAAATTATGTTTAATGGGCCTTTTATCTTCATATTATACTGTTGTATTACAGTAAAAGACATTCATAGATTCATACACGAGGTCTGTCTATTAAAAAAACGAGACTGATTCTACCAAGAAAACAAGGTAGTCAAAACCGGTCATAACTGGATGCCTTGTGACTTTGAACATGTCTGAACCTGCATGATAAACAGCAGCACTCTATTGTTTGTTTGTTTGTATGGTGCTTTCACGTTGCATGGAATCAGCGGTTATTCAGCAACGGGACCAACGGCTTTACGTGACTTCCGAACCACGTCGAGAGTGAACTTCTATCACCAGAAATACACATCTCTAACACCTCAATGGAATGCCCGAGAATCGAACTTTCGGCCACAGATGTGGCAGAGTCAAGACCATACCGATCACAGCCACTGATTCGCTCAGCATTCTATGTGTTTTCTGTAGTGGGGCTAAAAAATGTAGAATTTAGACGTTAAACAAAACACCAAGAGAATGCTTTCATGCTTAGCACAGCTTATGGGAACGCTTGCCTGTCTCGTGCACGCGTGTTTGAGTGACACAGATGATGTGTTTGAGTGACACAGAAGATTCAGCGAGGGGCGTGAGATTGTCAAAGAGGATGAACGCCCTGGACGATACTGCACTTCAAGAACCGAAGAAACTGTTGAATAAAAAATCACACAGCACTTTCTGTAAATCAGTTTTTGATCGACAAGCGCATTACTGCACTTCAACATCCTCCGTATCCGCATGGCTGAGCACAGTAAGACTTTGATCTTTTCCAGAAATTAAATCAGTGCTTAACGGGACACGTTTGGGGTCAGTCGATGTTGTCAAGAAGATAATGGATGTGTTGGAACAGCTGAAAGAATTCGATTTCCTCCGTGACTTCGACCAGTGGAAGAGAAGACTGCAGAAATGTATTAGTGCAAATGGGAGTATATTGAAGGGGACAAGTGCTAAGTTTGTTATACATACAAATAAACGTGAGCTATTTAATCAGGTCTTGTTGTTTAATAGATAAACCTCTTATATATACGTATATATATATACCTATATATGTGAGTTTATGTATGTATGTAAGTGTGTGACTGTATTTACGTATGCACATATTGCAATAAGTTCCACCTACACACGAGACTCTTAGGCTCACAAATATTAAGTCACAACTGCCCTTTAGTATCAAAATCAGTTTTACCTGGCGAAGACTTACATCCAAAGGGAATGATAGATATATATATATATATATATATATATATATATATATATATATATATATATATATATATATATATATATAGTATATATATTTATATATATATATATGAATATATATATATACACATATATATATATATATATATATATATATATATATATATATATATATATATATATATATATATATATATATGTAATGGGGAGATTCCCGCATTACTTATCAGGTAAGCGTGCAGCACGAACCGAACGTCAGGCAAACCAATACACAGCATTACACACAGCTCTCTCTCTCTCTCTCTCTCTCTCTCTCTCTTCTCTCTCTCTAGCACCGACACCTCTTTCTCATCCATCCTAACAGTTAATGAAAAATGAAAGAGTCACATCATAACATTAACATTTATTAACAATGAATAAATAATTAATCAATCAAGTAATCAAGTCTTACAGACTAACTCAAAAAACCCGAACAGTAAAATGTCTGTTAGTAATGGTAGTCATCATTAGTCACCAAAAAGTCACACACCCCCTCTAGGAACTATCTGTCCCCTCCATTGCCAGTTCTGCCAGAACCGTCTGTTTCAAAGACACAGAACACATCCGGTAAGTACACACACAAGCTTAACAATCAGAGGCTAAATATTGGATATCATCATAAAAATTGTCAAATAGATAATAAGCCAGTCTTCGGCTAAAGAATCTTAACACTCACCCAAGCAACCAGACCACTATAAACACTATATAACAAAGACTCCCGGTCGAGCGGCCACGGCATCTTGCCTTTCTCGAAGACGCCTCTATCAAAATCCCCCCATCCCCCAGACTTGTGTATGAAACTATTAAAGGGAAAAGGCGCACACGCACATACGAACGCACACTTCGTTAGCGCCTCACGATTCTAGCTGCATCCAGTTTCACAAAGGCACTTTGAGAAGAGTTCATAAACTGTCGTGCATTGACTTGTCAACTAAGCATTTTTATCTCACGCCATCTATAGAATACTCATTGTTCAGCTTTCTCAGGTCGTTGCTTCTCACTGTTCTCCACATTCCATAGGTCACAGAGAACACATGGACAATATATTATTAATCAAAAAACCCTAGGCCTACATATATATATATATATATATATATATATATATTATATATATATATTATATATACATATATATATATATATATATATATATACATAAATATAAATATAGATATATATATATATATATATATATATATATATATATATATACATGATATATATGACTGGTAAAAATGGTTCTGTTACAACAGAATTCCAACTAATAACAGGAGCCCATAAAAAAAAGCAAAATATAGAAGGTAAGTAGTACTATATTTCAGAGACAGCTGTCTCTCTCTTCAGTTAGGTAATGAATGAGCTACCTGAAGAGAGAGGGACAGCAGCCTCTGAAATATAGTAGTTACTTTCTATATTTTGGCGTTGTTATGGGCTCTTTTAATTTATTATATATATAATATATAGATATATATATATACTATATATATATATATATATATATATATATATATATATATATATATATATATAGATATATATATATATATATATATATATATATATACATATATATATATATATATATATATATATATATATATATATAGATCTTATATAATATATATATATATATATATATATGATATATATATATATAGATATATATATATATATATATATATATATATATCTATATATATATATATATAGATATAGCTATATATATATATATATATATATATATATATATATAATATATATATATATAGAGATATTATATATATATATATATATATATATATTATATATATATATATATTATATATATATATATATATATATATATATACTCTATATATATATCTCTATATA
>NC_061093.1:70353365-70360865 GCF_015104395.2 Macrobrachium nipponense
AGAAGCACAATAATTAACACTTCTTTGTAGGGTATTATAATGGCTCTAGAACCAGAGTGAGTCTTAAAAAAGAGGATATTACAACTTGAAGAAAATATACGGTTTAAGTTTAATGGCGCTTGCTTATATACTATATATGATATATATATATTATATATATATATATATATATATATATATATATATATATATATATATATATATACTAATACTAATGTGTATAAAAGGTTTTATTTTTCTCATTCTCATGGGAGGCAGTTTGAAAAACATAAAGAGACTTACAGTTGAAGATGCTAAGAGTATTGGTATGAATAACACTATACATAAAATATATCAATTTGCGCATAAATGTGGTGTAAAGGAATGTTATCATCTCAAGAGTGATTGGATTTATAAACTTCTTGCTCCATGAAGAGTACAGAGGACATACTGCACACTTCTGAATAATAAAGGACATCTGTTACAAAAATGTTTATACCTGATTTTTTTTTTAATGGTTTTATCACAAAAGTTATTTTTATGAGGAAATTAATAAAAAAAAAAGGACAGAAAATTGTGGGTATTTCTCATAGAAAAATACCGCGAATAGGCGAATTCCCCGCGAACCCAGAAGTGAACTTATGAAACCACCGACAAGTATCACAGATGGCTGGCTGAGAAACGAGATCGTAGGAGTAATTGGAAATTGTGCGTCCTTCAGACACCGATGAGCTGGAAAGACCGCACATTTAGTGAGAATGAACTTTCCTACGACATGAGAGAGGTTTAAGCAAGAAGAATTTACTTATGTTACCTATGACATTGGAAATAGAATTTAATGACTGTCACCAATGGAAATAGCTGATATTGATAGTGATGAGCAATAATACGGAAGGATCTAAATGGTTATCAAAGGATAACAATATGATGATTGAGAGAAATATTAACACATAAAATAAGAATAGTCTACCTTTTGACGACGACTAACGAAGCTGGTGTTATCAAAACCAGCGTTGAATTAAAAAGGTTTTCGTTAACGGCTACGTTTAGATCATCTGTTTAACATAGGGTCATGAAATTGTCAGTTACGATCAATATACTTCCATCGTATTTGGCAACAGATCCAGCTTCATAGAAGAGGAGTCTTTATTTCATTCTAAAACTCCAATAAAAGGTAAATTGAGCGGAAACGATCCAATTAGGAGAATTCCCGTGAAATTGAAGTTATGGCTCTTTCGCTCTGAATCTCTTCCACAGAAAATGCACGATTTCCTTGCACCCCGAATCATTCATCATTACCCTGAACCTTCTTTCATGTTCTCTTTCTTCCATCTTACTTTCCTGTACCCTCTCCTAACAATTGCTTCATAGTGCAGCTGCAAAGTTCCTCGTTGGAACGAGAGGTTTTTCGCGATCGGCTACCAATCCGGTGGTCCGAGGTTCGATTCCCGCTCGGTCAACGCTGAATCAGAGGAATTTATTTCTGGTGAGAGAATTTCATATCTCGATATATGTGGTTCGGCCTCCCACAATAAGCTGTAAGCCCGTGCTAGGTGACCAATTGGTTCTAGCCACAAAGCAAGATTCTAATCCTTCGCGGGCCAGCCACCCTAGGAGAGCTGTTGATCAGGTCAGTTGGTCTGGTTAAACTAAGATATACTTACCTTAGCGCAGCTGCGAGGCTTTTCCTCCTGATACACCCATCACCCCTTCACTGTCAGTTTCCATTTCAGCGCTGAACGGCCTCATTGGTCCCAGTGCTTGGCCTTTGGCCTAAATTCCATCTTCAGTTCAGTTAAACTAGATTTCTATTTCCTCTGTTCTTATTTACAGAAAGGAATAAGTGTTATAGTAGAGTCACATCAACCGTGCATTTGATGTCTAGGCCAGTCCCTTACGGGGCTTCTGATTGGCTGTTGATAAGCCAGTCACAAGGCTGGAAACTCTCAGTCACCTTCTCGAGAGTTCACATAGGCAAGTTGTATGTTCCACCTATCCTTAGGGATACTTTTGTAAGACGTATCCCTTAAGAGAGGTGGAACATACATCCTGCCTATGTGAACTCTCGAGATAGACTGAGAGTTTCCAGCCCTGTAATTGGCTTATCAACTGCCAATCAGGAACGCCGTAAGGGTATTGCCTTGACACCAAATGCACGGTTGATGTGAATCTACTATAGTATATGAGGTTTTATCTAAAGAAAACTTGGGTGATACTTGAGAACTGTTTGCTCTATGAACAAGAGCCCGTGCTGGCAAAAGGCCAGCTCAACAATAACCATAGACGTAATTAGGTGCTGCTGTGTAACTGTGCAAGTCATAATGGAGCTTCTGAGAACGCAGCCAATTTTGACTCACAGCTGGAACGTTACTGCGAATACGAACACATTCAGACTGTGGAACTCGGTATTGTCCTATACACAACTAAAAAAATCTCTGGTAAAAAAATAAATAATAATAAAAGCTAACATGCTAAAGTCTGCCCCTCTCCAGAATCTATAACGACAAACATTTCTGTAGAACTTTTCCAACTGTTTAAAAAGTATAATATGAGGCGGAATTTCGTCCTATTGGTAGTTTTATTTGAAATTATATTAAAGAAATATATGGACGTGAATTAGAATTTTCATTTACTTCATTAATGGCTCTAAACAAATATTGATTTTTGGGGGAAAATTAAATTATTTTTAGGATTTCGTAATCATAAGATATACAAACATATATATTCGCTCGGGCATGTACAAAAGGACACAGGAGCTCAACCTACACACAAATACACAGACACACACACAACACACACACACACATATATATATATATATATATATATATATATATATATATATATATATAAGTGTGTGTGTGTGTGTGTGTGTTTATGTGTGTATGTATATTCGTATTACCCTCTCTCTTTGTAGTACATGCAAGCATATTCAGAATTTATATCAGACTACTGATTATTTTGTGTTGAGTTCAAAACATTGTACACAGTTACACAATTTCTTGAGTTAATTTTAGGTAATAACTTCATTTCAAACAAGAGTGATATAATTTCAGGCTCATCTTTATATATTAGAAGGAAAATTCCGAAATATATTATTAATTAAAAAGCACAAAACATTCCCGAACATCGAACGAAGGTTGGTCGTGAGGATCAATTGAAGCCAGAATTGGCGTGAAAATCGGATCAGCTAACCAGAAATAAAATTCGTTTAGGAGTTATAGATAAGTTCACGGTCGAATAGTTTTTTTTTTACTTCCACTAAATTATTTATTTAATTAGAAAGGTCTTTTTAAAAATATAGAATGCGAAGATGTTCCTTGGTAGAGTAATTAATTTTGGGTTTATAAAAAAAAGGTCGTGATTATACGACATTAGCTTAAATGTCTGCATTCATGTTTCCTTGTCAGACTGATATCTTCATGAACTATCCGCATTTTCTGGTGATTCCAGTAACTTTTCCTAGTAACTTAGTGATGTACGGAATGCTTCATTTATCCATGGTTATTTAACAATAAAAAAATGCAGATAATAAAATGATGAAATATAAAATACCTTTGCTATTCAAAATTAAGAAAATAAAGCTCATTTCTCAAAAAGAAAAATTTATATTTTCAATTAAATGTAATTCCTTTCCTTTTTTAAGGTGAAAAGTGACGAAAGAAGAGGATGTAGTGTGATAGATTCATTTATGTAAGGCATTTTGACTACACTTCGACTATCAAGATGTAGCTCATGGCTGATACCCTTCGCTCAGGGAAAACATTCATAAAGTTTTTCTCCTTTTAAATGCGATGTACATCAGTCGGGATTAATCTGCTGGGGAATTTGTTTTCATGGAATGGCTGTGTTAGTCTAACAAAGACAATGATACCCCTACACTTCCCATACTGGAAAGCGTATTGTTTATGATGCACGAGAATGCTGGAGTGAGTTTCTCCCCCTCCGTCCGTAATGTCATAATTCTGCAGGGCCGCTGTCATCCAGTACTAATCGAAAAAACAAAAAAAATTATGGTAATAGGTTTACCAGCAGACATCCATTATGCAATGGATTAAGCTGTTGCAGTATGATTAGAGGTAGTAATTAGACCAAATTGATTATTACCAACTCAGTTCAGTCAATCGTAATGGTATGCAATGCGAATTCAAACAGAAATCAGACTATGGCTGATTAATGAGTACTATGTTCATGACGATTGTTATGAACCCATAAGCTTGCAAGCTGACCAATTCGGCACTGCCCGGGGAAAACTCTGAATGGCAACCGATAACTCTCTCTCTCTCTCTCTCTCTCTCTCTCTCTCTGATTACTGTTAAGACAGTTGCTTCAGTTACGTTGCCCAGCATTTTTTACTTTCATATTTCACAGCCTCTCACCCCCATTATTCCTATCGCGGCTGAACTTAGACTTTAAAGGGCATTTCACCCATTCTCAGCCACCCATTCCTATTGAGGGTAAAACTCGGCTTACAGGGCATCGGGAGAGTCACTACTCATCTCAGCGACCGCGAAAACTTTGGATTAGACACAAATATATTTATTTTTTGGTTATTTTTTACATATCACCACTTTCCACCACATCTCAAACCCACACCCTCGCCCTTTTTTTACTATTGGGGCTGAGCCTGGTTTTAAAGGGCATCATCAAATGAGGAGTATCACTCTTGATGAGTTTTATGTATTTCGACTCTGTGCAGAAATTATGCACCGCACCAACGCAAAAGGTCTCAACTACGCTGCACCGAACTCTTTTCTAACATTTGTGTCTCATTTTTATTCAGCCACTGGACGTTATTTTCAATATTCATAAAGAAAAGTTCGCACAGTGGCCATCACACTCATTTCAACTTCTAGTTTCCAGGTGGTATTCAACACCATTTGCAAGTACCCATTTATAATGCATACATTAACAGAGGATATTTATGCCCCATAATTTTTTTATAATTAGCTACATCTGAAAAGTGTCGGGCCTTAAAAATATTTTTCTTTAGAGAGATAAAATATTTCCAACATATTTCCCTTCTCAAAAACTTTGAACCCAAAGAGTAGTGGGCATGACGAATTCCCGTGTTTTTCTTTTCTTAATGTTCGCGATACATATGCAAATATCTTTTGGGAGATGTGTGTCCCTCCTCCATAAAGGTGAGCATGGCAGTCATATGTGTCTCTCTTGCCAGCATTTTGAGGAAGTTCTATACTTTAGGAATGACATAGGTGCTCTAAATAATGTTTCTGTAGAAACAGGAAAACTAGGAGAAGTGAAGGTTGTAGCGAATCCTACCAAGGATACTGACTAAGCTTTCTCACTGATATCATTGCAGCGTGTCTGCCTATTTTATAAAAAGGACAAATGTATTTATTAAACTGGATGAGAGACCCAAGTCTTATAACCCTTTCATGTTTCTGTAACGTTAAAATACAAGCTAAATATCTATGGTGGACATATAGATGAATTTCACATGATTTAAGAAAAAATAACAAAATTACAGTTGAAGTACTGGGTATTTCGCTTGAATTTCAACTATGTTGCTATTACTAATAATTATCAGCTTAGATATTATGCATAAAAGCACGTGGCAACTTGATTAGCAAACGCATGCAGTTAAGTCTATGATCATAAAAACCTCATTTGATATTTATACAGACTCCATAAGTACCTTTTGAATATTGTATCAAATCTCCCATAATGTGGAAAATATTATGTTAGATTTCATGATATTCATTACAGAACATTAAGAAAGCTTAATCAATTTGATATTATATATCGGACAAATATGAAGACAATGTGTCTCGTCATGTGGATTCTGCTAATCCAGCCTTGCGATCAGGAAAAGATATGTCTCTGTTACTGATTAATATAATCATTTCGTTTCATTATTCTTACCGCTTTATCACAGGTCCGCTTTATGTTAATCTATTATATTAGGGCGAGGCTGGAAATCGGGTTCCTCTGCGAACGAAGTCTGGTGTTCAGACCATTTCCATTACTGAGGTAAACCGGATGAAATAAAAAAAAAAGAAAAAAAAGAAAGAGATACCACCACATTATGTGAACTGGCTTAATAGAGCATCAACGGTCATATTAAAGCTGAACGAGATAGCGAAGAGGTCAGTATCGGCAGCTTTTTGTAAAAAGAAAGAAAGAAAAAAAAAATATAATTTTCTCCAAGTGCTGTTGTTAACGATTACTTAATTCAAATACTTGAAATTATTAAATCAACACAAAGGTCAAACAAACAATCACCCACACTTATTGCATTATGGAAAATAGCTAGGATAAATTCCCTCCTACAATATTCGAACTCCCAACCACTGAAACAGTTGATCGAAGTATAGTGCATTGTATATATATATATATATATATATATATATATATATATATATATATATATATATATATATATATATATATACATATATATATATATATATATATATATATATATATATATATATATATATATATATATATATATAATACATATATATATATATATATATCATATATATATATATATATATATATATATATATATATATATATATATGTGTGTGTGTGTGTGTGTGTGTGTATAATGTGATTCATTACTTATATATTTCATGTTTATTTATCACAGACACACCATATTTAGTAGCACATTAAGAACATATAACTTTAATTCCTAAATTATAACTATGCATAAAGGGCAAACGCAAAAAAAAAAAAAAAACAAAAAAAAAAAAAAATTCTTGAGCTACAACCGAAAAGGATTATATTGTGGGAACGATGGTCTGAGACCTCTTGATTATCAACGAGCCAAAATGGTTCATAATACCTAATACTTTTATTCTTAATTCAGCAGACCATGATGGTCGTACCTATTTGTAAACAAAAACACTCTCCTAATATTGACGTGAGATTAATTAATTTTAACTGGAATATTCTATATTCAAAGATGAACCCAGGTAATTATGTGACCTGAGATTCCTTCCTCCAAATCAGATTTCAGCTTTGAAATACGCCAAATGAGTTAAACTAGCAGCCATCATACGGTATATTGAATCAACTCTAATTTCCGGTGTCATTCGTGTGTGAGAGGTGACGTCACGGAGAGGGAATTAATTATAGGGTCTTCAGTCTTTCAAAGGTCTTAGCCATTACTGCCAATCGTCCTCCCCACATATTAATTTACTACACGACACATTTTTTCCGAATATATGACTCAAGTCAGAGTTAAGCGCTACGTTTTTTATCGCTCTCATCTCTCTCGTACTCTCTCTCTCTCTCCTCTCTCTTCTCTCTCTCTATTATATATCTATATATATATATATATATATATATATATATATATATATATTATAATAATATATATATATATCCTTCTTTTTCTTCCTTTTTCTTCTTCCCCATTTTTTTTCTAACTGGTCATTTAACTGGAGAAGAAGGAAGTCCTCACACTAATCAACTCTACAGGAAAAAGGCCAACTGGAAAAAGATAGCTTCTTTTGGACTGTTTCAAGTCTCTGATTTCGTTTAAAT
>NC_061093.1:70365865-70371353 GCF_015104395.2 Macrobrachium nipponense
GACAGAAGGAAGATTTCGTTCATTTTCGTTTTTACTTGATGGTGAGGATAACAGGCATCTAAATATAGACTCTCCCTTGTTTTCTTCTCTTACATTGACCTGTCACATAAAGGTCACGAAGAACTCTTCCTTAGCAGTCTTATTTTCTGTTTTAAATCTTAGATTGATAAACAATTAAGACCATCTGCTTGAACAACCCAAGGAGCATTAAGAACACTGAGAATGTAGAACTTACTCCTCTCTGTCATGACGACATCATCTATTATTATTAATCGGCTTAATTCCAACGTTAACTCTTTGATGTAGGAATTTGCCGAATAGATTCATCCTCTCTCGAAGGAGTGCCTTTGAGAGACTTTCGTCAACCAAGATTCTCTTGAAACCTACACAAGGCATTGGGGTTCCTCTGATCATTTATCAAAGTGGATGCTGCAATATCAAAGAGAGAGACAGGACTGACAGGCAGACAGAGAGCTAACGTTAACGTCCCATTCTGCCATTTGTAAAGTTAAGTATATCTTAGTTTTACCAGACTACTGAGCTGATTAACAACTCTCCTAGGGCTGGCCCGAAGGATTAGATAGTTTTACTTGGCTAGGAACCAACTGGTTACCTAGCAACGGGACCTACAGTTTATTGTGGAATCCGAACCACATAATATCGAGAAATTAATTTCTATCACCATATAAATTCTTCTGATTCCGAGTTGGCAGAGCCGAGAATCGAACTTCGAACCAACACCGAATTGGTAGGCGAGCGCGAAAACCACTCGTCCAGCGAGGAACTCTCTGCCATATGTAATCGTGCTCTTACTCCTGATTCAGTCCTTCAGGGAACTTCTGACTGTTCCAAAGTCAGTTCGTGTATTTTCTGAATAAATCTCGAATAAACTTGATAAAATAATAAGATTTTTTTTTTTAATGAACATCATTGCGAATTATTATCATCACTAGCTTGATGGCACACGATATGCTTCGCTAGAACCCGACGCTACCAGTTATGTCTCCCTTAACCGCACGATCCCTTAATTATGTTACCCCACCGGGGCGGACAAACAGGTTTGCAGAAGGAGGGTGGCTGTGCCATGTCTCCCCTACACTCCCGATCCCCTACCTACATCGCCCCACCCAGTTGACCTATATAGGGAAATACGTACAGTAATGCATCCAGTACTGCATGGGGCAGAGCTAAGTACCTCATCCAATAAAGTATCCGCGTCCGTTTACCTATTTTTCTTCTATTCCTTATTCTCTTCAGTGTTCTCATTTACGTTCACTCGGAAAAACTCGTTGGCTGGTGGCTTTTACGCCTTTTGTGTTTCAGTCTTTGTCAGGTAGTGTTTGTTTATATATATATATATATATATATATATATATATATATATATATATATATATATATATATATATATATATATATATATATATATATATATGCAGCGTGCCGTTATCTTATCTGGCGGACTCCGTAGTACTGAGATGCAGATAAAAGCTAAACAAAAAATTAAATAAAAATAAGTAGTGTCTGTATGTGTGTACTTCTCCAGCAGTGTTTATTGCCATTTACCTTTCAAGGGTCTTGTTGAAAATTAATATTTATACAACTGAACCCAGAACGTTACTCTAAATATTTATTTACAACACCTTGGAAAAATGGTTAGCATAAACAACAGTAAATAAGTCTGAAATCCTACCTTGTAGTTGAATTATTATTCACGATCCACCGCCCACCCCATACGTCATTTCTTTTAGAATAATCCAAAGGAAGATCAAAAGTTCCTACCTAGACTTCCTTGCTTGTCGTAACTGGAAAATATTATTATTATTATTATTATTATTATTATTATTATTATTATTATTATTATTATTATTATTATTATTATTATTATTATTATTATTATTATTATTATGTAGAACCAGTAAACTTGCTTTATGTTATCGCTATATAAGCATTAAATTGCTTCGGCGAATTTTCTGCTCATTTTATGAATTTTAACAAAAAATAAGGACAAACAAATATACTATGCCATTATCATTATTATTATTATTATTATTATCCATATACAAAGGAAATGAATATTTGTGTCCAGCATGTCTATCTCAATCTGTGTTTTCATTATTTCTCTGTTTTCCAACTTCTTCCTCCCGTCCTTGCCATTAAATCTCAGACAAAGCCATAAAATGGAACTTCTGAATCATATATCTTTGATTAACAAAGTCTAACTTTCTAACTCGGTTCTAACTCTCCAAACACCTACCTCGCAAAGGACGTAAAACTAAGCGTTAATCTTGCCTTGGCTGTTCACCATACACAGTTCTATTACACTTTACGAGCAGTCTAGTAACCCTAGCTATTTACAATATATTTATTACCTACTTAAAGCGCGCGCACACACGGACACACACATGCACACAAACCCACACAAAATTTTCAATTTAATATTACTCTCCCGGGAGATAATAATTCCATAGCAGCAGCATTTCGTGACATTCTTCAAGTGTGAAAAGCGAAACGGATATTAACTCTAAAAGCTAAAAACTTAAATATAATAAGACAGAAATACGAAAGGTAATTCAAGTATTGTATGAAAAATGTAGTTTTCATGACTTCATTCTGGTTATACGAAATTCTTCCGAGAGTAATTACGCTCATTAGTTTTTTATTTTTTTTTTACGCTAAATAACGAAGACGTGACGTAATTCTACGACCACAGAATGGTTTAAGTGGACTAAAACTTCAGATGAAATATAAACGTAGTTTTAATTAGTTTTGAAAAGATCGAAAGAGAAGACTACCCTACAAAGAAGGAAGTCGTCTCTTAAAACTTACCAAATCTGAATGTTTATTGCAGTATATAATTTCAATTAACAAAGAAATTAAAATTAATAATAAAAAAAAAAAAACACGAAAGAGAACGCAAAGAATAAAGACAACTGAGACAATACAAAGAAATAATTAATTAGTGCAAGTGAAAATTCTAATGTTTACTGCAAGATTTTGAGGACGTAGCTAGAATCCTGTGTCATATTTTATATTATGATCTCATTACCAGTTATTTTCTAACATTATTACCGACACTAAAGAATTTAGTCGTTTGCTAATAAATAAATAAAAAAAAAAAAACTATTACCTACTGCATACGAGTTGCCGCTGTGACATGTCGAATAATAAATAAGCTGTTAAATAAATAGATAAAAGTTTTTTTTCTTTTTCCTTTTTTTTACAGTACCATGAGGAATAATGAATTCAAATCAGTGTTCTCTTCTCAGAATCCGAATAAGGACAGTAATAGGCGATATAAAATTCACGTATGAATTACTCAAACGCCTACTAGAAAGAGAAAATAAAAGAGTAGCTTTAATTTGATAATCTGTTTAGTTGTTGTTTTTGGAGATTAAGCTGGCCTTATGCCAGCACGGGCTCTTGCTCATAGAGCAGCCCGTACTGCCAGCGCATGTCATCATGGCCGGTGATCCGGTTTTGTAACTTTCAGGATTACTCAATTCCATTTCCATTTTTTATTCAATAAGACAAAAGGATTGTGGTACCTGATTTGAATTAAAATCCTTTTGGGCTCGTTAGTCTGTTTTTATACAATCATTAAAAATGCCTTATTTTTTCAACCACCAATCCTTTTTTCTCTTCTTTAGTCATTTTAATATTTCTTCTGTAATCGCAGTTCAACGAGCTACATCTGATGAAAAGCCCAATTCCATTCAGATAATACAAAGTAAGTCGAATCTATTGCAGGCAAAGCTTACTTCCCGTCAACTAGTTTGAAGTCTATTTTTCCAGTCGCATTCATTTCATAATTCTTCAGTCATTAACGACTGTTTTAATTCAAAGAGAGAGAGAGAGAGAGAGAGAGAGAGAGAGAGAGAGAGAGAGAGAGGTCCTCCACTTTTTGTCTAAAAATCAGCAATTAAGTACTTTATTTGAGGAGGAAATTAGTTTTTCAAATCTTAAATGGTATAATCAAAGACTTTTCTATTTTACACCAAATAAAATTAATTCTAAAAGTAACTAGCAGTATGAACCTTAACATACAAATTACTGGGATTACATAATCGAACACTCCTAACCGATCAAGAGAAAGATTTCAGAAACAAAAAAGCATCGGGACAACTAACTATCAAACGAAGGCGCTAACAGAATAAACAGGACGAAGCCTTCGGGCCACCGAAAGCGAGACTCCTTCAAAGGCCAAAACTTAATTTTCGGGTGGACATAATTCTGAGAACCAAATTCTGCTGGGAAATACTAGAATCGCCGAGAGATGAGGTTAGGCCGATGATCACACGAGTGAAAAATAGACATGGCTCCATGAATATCATCTGCATCTACAAGAGCGAAGGCAAAATGCATTCGCTAAGGGAAGTATCGCACGGCAGCAGAGAGACGAACGCGTTATTAAAAACATAACAATACTTTTGTATGACAGACTATATTCTGTGGAAATAGGTAAGCTAACATCAGAGATGAATCCAGGTTTAGACGCGAAGTGGTGAATTATCTGGATCATATTTTCGTTTTCATTGTGGCACAGAAACCTCCATTTATGACAAATACTTGTTAGGCTGATCTGGCCTTATGCAAGTGTGGACGCCTTCCCTTTGATCAGCCTGTGGAGTAATTAAGTCAGCTTCTGTTAATAAATCTTTCCTCTTCTCTCTTCCAAACCAACACAACATCGCCGTTGAGGAAGTAACTTTACACCTTATACGTAATTTTATACACACAATACAATATTAGCTATTGAAACAATAGCTTAACGCGAGTGAAAATAGATAGTTGTCTCTTATTTAGACGAAGAATACCAAATTGAAAATGCATTTCGACACGAAATCAGCACCGTTGAGCAATAACTTTACGCCTTAAAAGTATTATACTCACAATACAATATTAGCTATTAAAACAATAGCTTAATACGAGTGAAAGGAGATTGTTGTGTCTTATTTAGACGAAGAAAAGCAAATAGGAAATGCATTTCAAGTGCAGGTTCAAAAACTTTTACCAAAAAGCGCGAATTCGGTGACAGGAATGACGAAATCATCGATATGCTAAATTCGATGCAAATACCAACCAAAGGCCCGGCCGGACGAGGGGGTTTGAGCCTTAGTCGAAAGCAATTGGATTCCCGGCATATGTCGGGAATGAGCGCCGGAACTTCAATATGCAAATCAATGCCAGATGAAGGTTTGCTAAAAACGAATCGGGAAACGTATCTTGCACGTCCTGTTGTGTAGCTCGATTTCGCTGACCAATATTTCAAAGTTTTTCCTGGCCACAGTATTTTTAGCATACAAAGAGAATTTAAATTGTTGATTAGAATAATCTAACAATCGTTTTCATATCAATGTCCATTTTTTGAATATATGAATACGACAAGAAAGAATTCTCTTTTAGTTTTTTTCTGAGTTAATCTGGTAACAGATAACAAAACACCAGGAACTCCTCCGCGACCTCTCCCTCTAAAAAAAAAAGCAATG
>NC_061093.1:70371853-70374353 GCF_015104395.2 Macrobrachium nipponense
ACTGAAGACCCTATAATTAATTCCCTCTCCGTGACGTCACCTCTCACACGAATGACACCGGAAATTAGAGTTAATTCAATATACCGTATGATGGCTGCTAGTTTAACTCATTTGCGTATTTCAAAGCTGAAATCTGATTGGAGGAAGGAATCTCAGGTCACATAATTTACCTGGGTTCATCTTTGAATATAGAATATTCCAGTTAAAATTAATTAATCTCACGTCAATATTAGGAGAGTGTTTTTGTTTACAAATAGGTACTACCCATCATGGTCTGCTGAATTAAGAATAAAAGTATTAGGTATTATGAACCATTTTGGCTCGTTGATAATCAAGAGGTCTCAGACCATCGTTCCCACAATATAATCCTTTTCGGTTGTAGCTCAAGATTTTTTTTTTTTTTTTGCGTTTGCCCTTTATGCATATTTTTATAATTTAGGAATTAAAGTTATATGTTCTTAATGTGCTACTAATATGTGTGTCTGTGATAAATAAACATGAAATATATAAAGTAATGAATCACATTATACACACACACACACACACACCACACATATATATATATATATATATATATATATATATATATATATATATATATATATATATATATATATATATATATATATATATATATATACAATGCACTATACTTCGATCAACTGTTTCAGTGGTTGGGAGTTCGAATATTGGTAGGAGGAATTTATCCTAAGCTTATTTTCCATAATGCAATAAGTGTGGGTGATTGTGTTTTGACCTTTGTGTTGATTTAATTTCAAGTATTTGAATTAAGTATCGTTAACAACAGCACTTGGAGAAATTATATTTTTTTTCTTTCTTTCTTTTTACAAAAGCTGCCGATACTGACCTCTTCGCTATCTCGTTCAGCTTTAATAATGACCGTTGATGCTCTATTAAGCCAGTTCACATAATGTGGTGGTATCTCTTTCTTTTTTTCTTTTTTTTTATTTCATCCGGTTTACCTCACTAAAGGAAATGGTCTGAACACCAGACTTCGTTCGCAGAGGAACCCGATTTCCAGCCTCGCCCTAATATAATAGATTAACATAAAGCGGACCTGTTGATAAAGCGGTAAGAATAATGAAACGAAATGATTATATTAATCAGTAACAGAGACATATCTTTTCCTGAACGCAAGGCTGGGATTAGCAGAATCCACATGACGAGACACATTGTCTTCATATTTGTCCGTATTTATTTAAATATCAAATTGATTAAGCTTTCTTAATGTTCTGTAATGAATATCATGAAATCTAACATAATATTTTCCACATTATGGGAGATTTGATACAATATTCAAAAGGTACTTATGGAGTCTGTATGAATATCAAATGAGGTTTTTATGATCATAGACTTAGCTGCGTGCGTTTGTTAAATCAAGTTGCCACGTGCTTTTATGCATAATATCTAAGCTGATAATTATTATGTAATAGCAACATAGTTGAAATTCAACAAAATACCTTCAACTGTACTTTTGTTATTTTTCTTAAATCATGAAATTCATCTATATATCCACCGTAGATATTTAACTTATATATAACGTTACAGAAACATGAAAGGGTTATAAGTTCGGTATTATTATTATTGTTTTTTTTTTTTTTTTTTGATACGCAATGACTTGGATCTCTCATCCACTTTGATAAATACTGTTGTCCTTTTTATAAAATAGGTAGACACGCTGCAATGATATCAGTGAGAAAGCTTAGTCAGTATCCTTGGTAGGATTCGCTACAACCTTCACTTCTCCTAGTTTTCCTTGTTCTACAGAAACATTATTTAGAGCACCTATGATGCAAAGTCACTCCTAAAGTGTAGAACTTCCTCAAAATGCTGGCAAGAGAGACGCATATGACAGCCATGCTCACCTTTATGGAGGAGGGACACACATCTCCCAAAAGATATTTGCATACGTACCGCGGACATCAAGAAAAGAAAAACACGGGAATTCGTCATGCCCACTACTCTTTGGGTTCAAAGTTTTTGAGAAGGGAAATATATTGGAAATATTTCATCTTTCTAAAGAAAAATATTCTTAAGACCCGACACTTTTCAGATGTAGTTAATTACAAAAGATTGTGGGGCATAAACATTATAAATGGGTACTTGCAAATGGTGTTGAATAGCGCCTGGACTCTAAAAGTTGAAATGAGTGTGATGGCCACTGTGCGAACTTTTCTTTATGCATATTGAAATAACACCCAGTAGCTGAATAAATATGAGACAAAAATGTAAGAAAAGAGTTCGGCGCAACGTAGTCGAGACCTTTTGCGTTGGTGCGTTGCATAATTTCTGCACAGAGTTGAAATACAGAAAACGCCTCAAAAGTGATACTCCTCATTTGATGATGCCCTTTAAAACCAGCTTCAGCCCCAATAGGAAAAAAGGGGGAGGGTGTGAGGTTTGAGATGGGGTGGGAAAGTGGTGATATGTAAAAATAACCAAAAAATACATATATTTGTGTCTAATCCAAAGTTTTCGC
>NC_061093.1:70376853-70384353 GCF_015104395.2 Macrobrachium nipponense
ATACTAAAAAAATAAATGATATAAGATCTTTTCAATAAATTACAACCGTATACTAAAAACAGAATTGTGGGAAAGACAGAGATGGAAAGTTTACACTACAAATGAATGACTGAATGATTTATATTAAAAGCAAGGGATAAGATGAATTGTCAAGATTAAGATCTGGTTTCCTTATTAAAATATTTCTATTGACTCAGAGATTCTCAATAATGACTCTTCTCTAAAAGTACCAAGCACACTAAAATTTTCCAATCTTCTACCTGTATTACATTCCTCTATGTGCTGTAAAATCGGTGATCTGGTTGGCTTGGCCAGCAAGCAACCAGTACGAGGAGAAATGCCATAATGTTCGGAAGATCTTGTCCGGACCGGCCGTTTTGATTGGCCAATATAGGTGGCGCTACAGGCGTCACACTTGTAAATATAGGTGATGCCAGACAAAAGTTCTGAAGGTAGTTTATCTTTATGGTTTAACAACGCTTGGATAGTATGGTTGTTGGTAAATATTAACTTGGGGTTAATGTGGGGAAAACTATACTTAAACATTTTAATTCACAAGTGATAAATTCAATTAAATGTGCAACGAATAATTAATGAAGACAACTAAGTTAATCAAATTGTGAATGCAATTGAAAATACAGAAAAATGTGGAAAATACCAAAATTGTGAAAAGCACTACTCACACAGAATATAAGATAAAAAGACACATTTCAATAAGAGAATGGATAAATGCACAAAAATCACTTCAATAAGAAAAATGGATAAATGCACACGAAAAATCACTTCAAATGAAACAAACACAAAACAAAAATTTGTGATGTGTAAAAATTGAAATCATTTTCCAAACCACTGTAGCTATCAGTTACAACTGATAAACCTTAATAACACTTTACCTTGGTACCAATTGTTCCTTTCTGCTCCAAAAATTTCACCAATTCTCAATATTTCACAAACGAAAAGGCGCTGTTACACACTTGTACAATGTTTCTTCAGATTCCACAAAAAGCGCTAAATAATATTGAATAACTCTAAGAAATATAAAATCTAAAATTTATATGGGTGACCAACAATTACGTACATTACAGTCTTTACATTAATTTGGAATCAAAAGTGGCGCGGGAGAGAGAGAGAGAGAGAGAGATCTATACGCCAGGAATTCAAAGTCTGTAATGAATGCTCTTTCTCTCTCCTTGTATGGACAACTTCAAGAGACTGACGGGCTCAAAATCGTTTTGGGCTTGTGAAAGATGGTGCAATCTTTCTAGAAGCTTTACAGAAAAATCATGAAATCTTCCCGTGGTTATTCAGCAAAGACATACATGTTTGAAACCAGTCATGTACGTAGTATGCTCAACAAAGACGTACTCGTCCAAATCAGAAGTCCTTTATCAGACGTGTTGACATGTTTCCAAAAACAAAACAGAAGATCTCGAGTTCCTCTATCTCGAGGCGATGACAACTTACGGAAACAATTTTTAGCTTAGAACGGAGAAAGTTAATCTCTCTCTCTTTTCACATGTTCTACGTTATATACTTTTATGCAAAATCTGAACATACATTGTTAGAACATCTTATAACTCTAAGCTAAATAAGGAATCTGAAATGTTGCAAACTCTTTTATATAACATTTCTACAGTCAAAGAGAGGATATTTGCGTTAGAAAGTAGCAGCATATATATATATATATTATATATATATATATATATATATATATATATATATATATAGTATATATATATATATATGTGTGTGTGTGTGTGTGTGTGTGCGTGTGCTTTTGTTTCGTGCGTGTGTGTATGTGTGTGTAGGTTCGAGCTCCTCTGTGCTTTTGCACGTGCCTGCACGAATAATATATGTTTGTGTATCTTTTGCTTGCGAGAATCCTAAAAATAATTTTATTTTCCCCAAAAAATCAATATTTGGTTAGAGCCATCAATGAAATGCACGATTAGTAGCAACTTGCTCAAATGAAATTTTAATTTACGTCCATATATTTTTTTAATATAATTTCAAATAAAACTACCTATAGGACGAAATTCCGCCTCATATTATACTTTTTAAACAGTCGGACAAGTTCTACAGAAATGTTTGTCATTATAGATTCTGGAGAGGGCAGAATGTAGCATATTAGTTTTTATTATTATTTTTTAAGAGATTTTTTTGTTGTGTATAGGACAATGCCGAGATTTACACAATCTTGAGTCAAAATTGGCTGCGTTCTCAGAAGCTCCATTATGACTTGCACAGTTACACAGAAGCACCTTATTACGTCTATAGTTATTGTTGAGCTGGCCTTTTGTCAGCACGGTTTCTTGTTCATAGAGCAAACAGCTCCGAGGTATCACCCAAGTTTTCATGAGATGAAACCTCATATACTATAGTAGATTCACATCAACCGTGCATTTGATGCCAATGCAATTCCATTACGGCGCTCCTGATTAGCTGTTGATAAGCCAATCACCGGGCTGGAAACTCTCAGTCTCTCTCGAGATTTCACATAGGCAGGATGTATGTTCCACCTCTCTTCAGTATACGTCTTTCAAAAGTATCCCTCCCAGGATAGGTAAAAGAAACATACAACCTGCCTATGTGAACTCTCTCGAGAGACTGAGAATTTCCAGCCTTGTGACTGGCTTATCAGCAGCCAATCAGGAGTGCCGTAAAGGACTGGCCTAGACATGAACTGCACGGTTGATGTGAAACTACTATAACACTTATTCCTTTCTGTAAATAAGAACAGAGGAAATAGAAATCTAGTTGGTAAAAAGATAAATGTTTTTTATTAGTAATGACTAAACGGTTTCATCTTTTTCTGATTTCTGTTATTATATTTTTGAGGTTAGTTAAATTTTAACGAACTGAACTGAAGATGGAATTTAGGCCAAAGGGCTGGATGGAAGGATTAGATATTCTTACGTGGCTAGGAACCAATTGGTCACCTAGCAACGGGACTTACAGCTTATTGTGGGAACTGAACGACATTATATCGAGAAATGAAATTCTATCATCAAAAATAAATTCCTCTGATTCCGCGTTCACCGAGCCGGAAATCGAACTTCGGACCACGGATTGGTAGCCGAGCGCGAAAACCTCTCTTCGCATCTGCAGTATTAAGCAATTGTTAGGAGAGGGTACAGGAAAGTAAGATGGAAGAAAGAGAACATGAAAGGAGGGTTCAGGGGTTAATGATGAAGGATTCGGGGTACAAGGAAATCGCGCATTTTCTGTGGGAGAGATTCGGAGCGAAAGAGCCATAACTTCAATTTCACGGGAATTCTCCTAATTGGATCGTTTCCGCTCAATTTACCTTTTATTGGAGTTTTAGAATGAAATAACGACTCCTCTTCTATGAAGTTGGATCTGTTGCCAAATACGATGGAAGTTTATTGATTGTAACTGACAATTTTCATGACCCATGTTAAAACGGATGATCAAAACGTAGCCGTTAACGAAAAACCTTTTAAATTCAACGCTGGTTTTGATAACACTAGTTTTGTTCAGTCGTCGTCAAAAGGTAGACTATTTTTATTTCATGTGTTAATAATTACTCTCTCTCATCTATATTGTTATCCTTGGATAACCATTTAAATCCTATCCGTATATGGCTCCTTACTATCTATCAGTTTTTTCCATTGGTGTTAGAGTCATTAAATTCTATTCCCAATGTCATAAGTAACAAAAGTAAATTCTTGTTACTTAAATCTCTCTCAAGCCTTAGGAAGGAAGGTTCATTCTTACCAAAATGTGCGGTCTTTCCAGCTCATCGGTGTCTGAAGGACGCACAATTTCCAATTACTTTTACCATCTCGTTTCTCATCCAGCCTTCTACGATACTTGTCGGTGCTTTCATAAGTTCACTTCTTGGTTCGCGGGAATTCGCCTATTTGCGGTATTTTTCCATGAGTAATATCCACAAATTTCTGGTCTTCTTTATCAATTTTGCCATAAAATGCATTTTTTGTGATAAAACTTTAAAAAAAAAATCAGGTATAAACATTTTTGTAACAGATGTCCTTTATTATTCAGAAGTGTGCAGCAATGTCCTCAATAATTCTTGAGATGAAAACATTCCTATACACCAAATTTATGCGCAAATTGATACATTTTAAGTATAATATATTTACACCAAGAAACACATACACACAGACACGAGGAGAGAGAGGAGGAGAGAGAGAGAGAGAGAGAGAGAGAGAGAGAGAGAGAGAGAGAGAGAGAGGTTATATCCTCGAGGAAAACGGTCCACAAGTGTCATGGTATTGCAACAGATGAAAAAGTCTGGCGCTTCATGTGAGCATTCCAGTATATCTGTTCGTTGTGTTGTTTTCCTTAGAAATGAAATGACCTGCGACGACGAATTAGCGCTTACTGAAAGGCATGAAAGAAAAGAAGAAAGGCAACAACTTCACCAGGCTACTGTTCTTCGTAAAGTAATTTGCAGTTTCCTGTAAGGACGAGCATTGACTGCTTTAGTGAGCTGGCTAGCCCAACTCTTATATCTTCAACAGTAAGTCTCTTTATTTTTTTCAAACTGCCTCCCGATAAGAAAATAAACTCTGTTATACACATTAGCATATATATATATATATATATATATATATATATATATATATATAATATATATATATGTGTGTGTGTATATATATATATATATGTGTGGTGTATATATATATTTATATATATATATATATATATATATATATTATATATATATATATATATATATATGTATGTATATTATATATATATATATATATATATATATATATATATATATATATATATATATATATCTATATACATATATACATGTGTGTGTATGTGTGTGTGTGCGGGCGCCAGTAGAATTAAACCGTATTTTTTCTTCAAGTTTTAATATCCTCTTTTTTAAGACTCACTCTGGTTCCAGAGTCATTATAATACCCTACAAGATGTGTTAATTGTCCTTCTGGGCTGCGGCAGGTTTTCTACACCTTCGCTGCTCACACGAAAAAAAAAGGGGGAAAAAAATTTCTTTTTATTAAGCAAGCCAGTACTATAATAGAGAGAGAGAGAGAGAGAGAGAGAGAGAGAGAGAGAGAGGAGAGAGAGTTTAAGGCAACATGTCACACTTTACATAATTAATTTGGTTCTTTATATCTTGACTTATAACCCACACAACACTACGATGTGATGTTTACAATCTGTACATGAAAAGATAAAGAAACACTGCATGCGCTCAGATTTCCCCAAAAGAAACACCAAGTTTGAAAAAATACAAAGCAGATCAAGATAGGAAAGTGTGAAAAAGGTAGACCCCAAATGAGTAGCGGAACCTGAGAATTAATATGTCGTGGCAGGGGCTTAAACTGCATGACACATGGGCGTTGACATGTGGTTCACAGAAGACACCGATGGGTCCATCAAAGGTGGCATAGAATTCGTTAGGGCTGACCCTCAAAGCATCCAGAGGCTTCTCATTGACACCAAAAGCCTTGACACAAACACGCCCAAAACAGCTGTAGACGATCGAGCCTTCAGAGAGGGTCTCTAGCCAGCGGGTAAATTCTAATTACCTGCTGATCGATCGATCCTGTGGAAGCTCAAGTATTAATACCTCCAAATGAGCGTGGCTGATGTTGATACTGCAGGTAATTGTGTTTCCTTTATATTGAAACTCTTTGAAAATTCCGCTTGCTGATCGGCTTATCGAAAACTGGTTATCCAATCACGCAAGAATGACAGCTTCTAGAGAAATTAAGGCGAAATATTGCAATAAAGGACGTCTGATTTACCATAACGTTTCGTCGAAAACCTCGCGAGGCTGCTACAAAGAGCTGGACGTATAAACAATCTCTTACGAAAAAAAATTATATTTTTGTATTAACAGAATTATCCAAATAATGTAAATTATTGGAATGCAATTGTATTTTTATAACAAAACATAAAAAATAAAAAGAGAATTTTGGTTTCTCATACCATTCCTCCTCAGTTAAAAATGCTATTAAACCACGTTACTCATTTAAAAAGTCTTTCTGTACAAGTAAAAGTATAAGTATATCTTAGTTTAACCAGACCACAGAGCTGATTAACAGCTCTCCTAGGGGTGGCCCGCAGGATTAGATATTTTACGTGGCTAGGAACTAATTGGTCACCTAGCAACGGGACCTACAGTTTATTTTGGGATCCGAGCCACATTATACCGAAAAATGAATTCTATCACCAGAAGTACATCCCTCTGATTCCACGTTGGCCGAGCCGAGAATCGAACTTCGGACCACCGGATTGGCAGCCAAGCACGAAAACCACTCGTCCAACGGGGAACTCTCTTTACAATGCAGAAGACACGTCAGGGAGGCGAGAAATATTCCAGATATGTATCTCATCCGGACGAATAAAGTGCATTAAAATGATGAAGATGATAGATTAATCCAGCCTTATGCTGGCACGGGCTCTTGCTCTTCAGCAGCCCGTAAATTAAAATGAGACTAACGGCAAACAGTAGCACCGTTTCTGGAGTTGCTGAGTTGCTTTAGAAGCTGATTCCACTTAATGACGTTTAAATAAACACTTTCAAGTCTTTTCGGTGCCTTGGGTTATCTGCAGTGGGAGGAGATGTTTCCGTTCCTTCCCACCCCGGGGATCTTGGCGAAGATAAATGTGATGCCGGGAAGATAATAAACAGTAGTAATGGCGCCATTAGCGAGCGAAACTTTTTTTTTTTTTTTTTTTTTTTGTGTTCCTGTTATGAATGGGAATTATGATCTCGGGGGGAAACTGAGCAAAATTTCTTCCCGTGTTTCTGTATTCATTTTTGCTTGCTTTCATGGAAATCTATTCATTATTTGTCCTTTTTTTATTTGTGCCGAAGAAATACATATGCGAATTTCAAGTCTCTTCAGTATCTTAACAAATGGAACTATGCCCTATTTCTACATACACCACAAAGCAGAAAATATGGCGTGTGGAAATACAATTTAAATGATAAGCTTTACTAGTAAAAGTTAATATAAACTGTATTGTTACAGACATTCCCGAAATCAACCATCTCCCCTGTTTAACTGAATAGGGCGGCGCCTATATATTTCGATCGCAATTAATTGCCTTGCAGATTTACGTGCCGAAAGGTAATCGACGAAACTGCTGAAGTTAGCTAGGGCCAAATGATTCACTTCCAGCGTCCTAAATCTTTAAAAATGCAAGAAGGTACCCTTTTTGTTGGAAGGATGCTCCAGTTAGCGTAGTTGGATGTCTAAGGGTGATTATGGTCTAAAATGCGTAACGAGATTAAGTCTTTAGTTTAATTTCCCCAGATGATATTTCTTGTTTTTGTTTATTTGTTTGTATGGTGTTTTTATGTTGCATGGAACAGTGGTTATTCGGCAACGGGACCAACGGTTTCACGTGACTTCCGAACCACGTCGGGAGTAAACTGCTATCACCAGAGAGACATATCTCTCACACCTCAATAGAGTGCCCGAGAATCAAGCTCGCTGTCACCGTGGTAGCAGGCCACGACCATAC
>NC_061093.1:70389353-70404353 GCF_015104395.2 Macrobrachium nipponense
AGACACTAATTAATCATTCTTCGTTGTGAAACGGAAGGATGGATTCAATAATCTTACTTATAACCTGTTGCCTAGACAACAAGAGAAGAGAGAGAGAGAGAGAGAGAGAGAGAGAGAGAGAGAGAGAGAGAGAGAGAGAGAGAGAGAGAGAGAGGGAGAGGGTGTTGCTTCTGTTTCCGAGATGGACTGGGAGATAAAGAGAATGATTATCTTTTTCGTTAGAAATCGTTCTCTTTCAGAGAGAGAGAGAGAGAGAGAGAGAGAGAGAGAGAGAGAGAGAGTTTTCGTTTGCTAAGGTAGACAAACAGATCTTCTTGTACTGTAGATAAACGAGAGGGAAGATGATTTAAGTAAAAGATATTACCAAATGTGTGATGGAAATGTAGCGTTGGCAGGAATTCAGTAAAATAACAGAAAGCTCCTGTTTTTGAGACACTTGCTCTTTAAAATTCCGAGAAGAGCGATTATTGATATAATCTTGCACTTATAAGACACGAAGCTTCGGGAAACCATTTTTCTTATTAGTTTTATGGTTTCTTTCACACTTTTAATGCAAGAGATTTCCAGCTCTTGGATTGAATTTTTCTAGACTTTCGATAAGAGGAATATCGTTCCTACTTGAAACTCTGGGACGGTCTCTCTCTCTCTCTCTCTCTCTCTCTCTCTCTCTCTCTCTCTCTCTCTCTCTCTCCCTTATTTACATCTTGTGTACATGAAATGCAAGAATAATACTGAAAAAATTCGAGGTTGGGCTTATTTCTTATGACCACTCTGAGACGATCTCTACAAGGATTCTTAATCCAAGGTAATAAAACTAGAGATGTCGACATTGCCTCTTTAGAAGGAAAATATAAAGTGAAAATGGAGAGGACACGAGCCTCAACTCTAATAAAAAAAAAATAATAATAATAATAATATGCTAGATCAGTTCTCTGAAGAATTAATGGACTCATGTCCGTAATGGAAGAAGTGAATATCATTATCGTTTCATTGTTATCATTAGGAGGAGTTTGAAACGAATCAATTAGTGAAATTTACGTTTCTGGTATTGTCTTCATAAATAAACATTTATTTTACGGATGATTTACTAAAGGAAATAATGATTTTACCTTAAGATACCTCCAGCAATCATCTGCAGGGTCCTTGGGTTATTGGGTTATCCTATGGGCAGTGAAGATGATATGACAGGAGGAACTTTCTTAAGCAAAAAGAAGTATCGTATAATGATTTGTTAGATGCTTAGAGATGCTTAGAGAAAAAAATATCTATAAAACAACGGGATCTGAATGACTTCCTTTTCGTTAATCCAGTTAATCCTCCCACTTGACAGAAAGATTCTCGAAAAAAGAATGACACCGTATGATTTATCGATATTCTCCTAATCAAGTTCGATATTTTAGGACGCGCTCATATCCGTAGAGGAGATTTTTTTCACTGTATTTTCATCCGGCAGAAAATGTAGGATTTCGATAATAGAGTAAGGAGAAGCATACAGTGTTTGAATCGGTGGAAATGAAGTTTCTGTGATTATTTTCCAGAAACTAATCAGAATAAGAAAGATTCCGAAGTTATGAAGATTTTTGTAATAATCTTATAGATACTACTGAAGCAATTTTTGGTATTGTACGATAGGATCAGTATCCAAGTATTAAAAGAAAAAAAAAGCAGAACAACTCTCCCACAAAACCGATATTTGCAGATAGCCCAGAGGGAAGACTATACAAAAGAGAAGCTTTACATGTATTTCATTACTAAATATGAAACCTTTTACTAGATTAGAATATCTTCAAGAAATATAAACTGATGTTTCAGGTCATTCAAGTGAGAATCCTTCTTCACTGTTTATTAAATTATTTTGGTTCCATTGTTCACACAAAATTTTCATTATAAATATGAAATAATAAAAACAATAATTGTTTTTATTGATTCATATTTATCATTTTTGTAATTATTACAAAAATAAACTGAAATCCCCAGCTCCTCCTCACTCGCAATATTATTGCTGCCTATTTCGCAGTTTCTGTTTTGTTCCATAACAGCATTCTCCAGTACGTGTGCTAAAACTGCTAACTTTACTCCAGCCCCTCGTAATATTTGTTTAACTGATAAAAAAAATGCAGATCGTATTTTCCATGGCCTATATCCCCCATATATATTACAAGGGGCTTATGAATTCACAACAATATTTCGAAGAAAATTTCGAAAACTAGTTCGCCAATATTCCAGGTTCGTACGACTCTAATGAATCGCTACGAAAATCTATTCCTATTTTCCGAAAACGGTTTGAAAAGCGAAAACCCAACGAAGCAGATTATGAACAGAGGTAAATATATTTCACACTTTCATCTTTCTGACTTTTCCTCTCTCTCTTCTCTCTCTCTCTCTCTCTCTCTCTCTCTCTCTCTCTCTCTCTCTCTGTTTCACTTGCCTTCGTGGCTTTTACTTTGTGTGTGTGTATATATATATATATATATATATATATATATATATATATATATATATATATATATATATATATATATATATATATATATATATATATATGTATATATATATTTATATATATATAGATATATATATATATATATATATATATATATATATATCATATATATATTATATCAGTGCGTATTTGTACGTACATACCTACATCCATCAGTCGTTTGTATGTTTTTGCATAATTTTTTTGTTCGGGATTATTTAAACTGTAATACAAGAGAGAGTCACGAAAAAATGCAAAGAATTCCGTAAGATACTATATGTGATTAAAAGTGACTAAAAAAAGCTACGTTAAGGTGAGTTTACACTAGGCTTCACCCAACGCTGCATGCGTAAGACTCATCACCAACTCATTCCAAATTCTTGTTAGCCCCGCCTACTGGACTGCTCATTAGGGTGAGTTAGTAGTGTGGCGTGACTTGATGAGCAGTCCAGTAGGCGGGGCTAACAAGAATTTGGGACGAGTTGGCGATGATTCTTACGCGTGCAGCGTGGGGTGAAGCCTAGTGTAAACTCACCTTTAGGTGACCAACGACAAGGACGAATCGTGTTAAATTTTGTGAGAACTCTGATTCATTTCGACAGTCTTTTGTGCACTCACTTTTCCAATTGAAACGTTAGCCAAATCTACAAGATTCTGAAATGTTTAAATGTGCGAAGGAAGGAAAACAAAGTCATACCCAAGAAGTTTCGACAAGAGGTCAAAACAATGCACAAGAATAGACTTACATTTTTTATCTATGGTACTAGAAAACGAGTAAAAAAGCAGCGTTGACAGACACATAATTGTGGTTAACTTCAACCTTCAATAAAATAAAAAAATACTGAGGCTAGAAGGCTGCAATTTGGTGTGATTGGTGATTGGGGGGTGAATAATCAACTTACCAATTTGCTACCCTGTAGCCTCAGTATTTTCTGAGATCTGATGGCGGACAGGAAAAGTGTGGATGGATAGACAAATCCATCACAATAGTTTTTTTTACATAAAACTAACACTGATACGCTGAAGGTTGAGCTCTCAGTTCAAAAAGAGTTCTTAATGTCATTGTGTCAGGAGGATGGTTTAAGTCCGAAAAAACTTAAAACGTTTTAAAGACATCTGAAAAGAAAGGCGACATTTCACAGCACTCCAAAATGGAACCAGGGTTTTATGTGGTAATAGAAAAGTTTTTAAAGCTCTTACTAAGAGACATCAGGTCACGACACAAAAAAAAAAAAAAAAATTCCTTCCTATAAATTTCCGCGCGTAACCACTTGAGGTTAGACATAAAAAGAACTATTTTATTAGTAAAATTATTGGTATTTTTTGTGTTATTCAAGAATTTCAACTTGAGTTCCCTTTCCGAATGTAAGTCGTCTGGTTTTACTTTTCCGCTGTAACCCCCGAAGAAGTGAATTAGTTCGTACTTCACAAAAAATACAAAAATGAAAAACCCTTGTCAATCCACAAGCCCCACATTTTTTATATATATTTTTTTTATTTTGCGAATAATCCTAGTACCGAAAAAAAGCGAATCATATATTTGTTGGAGAAACAATTGATGTTCTGTTTATCGCCGCAAATATCAAAATATTCCTAATCTGAGAAAAAAAAATACCTTTGGCTTTCAAAAATGAGGGACGGGGAGAGAGAATAATGAATTTGTCCTCACTCTTGTGTCGTCGTCCTCACGGATATTGCCTTTGGGATAGTGCTTTTGTTTCCGCTTGTTTAACCTCACTGGAGTGACTGCGGATTTAATCGGAAAAATAAATAAAGCTTTTGGGATTTCATATTTTACAGCAGAGCCTAGTGAGTGACAAAATAAGAACGTTATTTACCCACATAACAATTTGCTTATTAGCTGACCCAGGGAAAAAATCACAAGTTTAAGGTATGGTGATATTACATTCTAAAATACCAAAGGATAAAAGTATTCCGGCAGAGATTATCATGATGTCGACTTTTCACCTTTCTATCTCTCGCTATGGTATACCTTGTCGTGTTCACAACTGGACGACCTACGTTCTAGTCTCGACGAGAATGTAGGGATTTGAAATTCAATGAATTATGTAACTATCATTGTTATAGCTAGAATCTAAGTGGCAGTAGACTTACTATGATAATTACTGTAGTAACCTAAGTTAAACCATGCTACGTATGGCGATAAAAATCGTATATTTACAAAGAACATATTATTACTCAAGTCTTATTTCCTTTCTCTTGTTTTAATCCAAGAATTTCCTTCCCAAAGCTTAAATGGAATCAGACTTACATCCTTTCTAACGCTGTTTGGATATCTGTGATTTTTATCGGTCATACCTAAGTGGTTTCAGGAGCAAAATTTGCTAAAACTCTCAACCCTTCTTCTCCCTGTGTCAAAAGCGCTCTCGCCGCCGCTCTTGCATCATCCGTCATCCGCTGCATCAATTTTAATGGATTCTGGATTATGGAAGCCTTATGTGCCGTTTCTAGACGAGGGAGCCTGGAAATCTTGTCGCTTCATATTTCCTCGTCGTTATTCTTTATTCTTTATTTTTATTTTTGCCCGAACGGTATTTAACGAAACTTTAATCTGATTCACGGCTATCACTACCATCACTATGGTAGATTCACATCACATGTGCATCAATGTCTAGACCTGTCCCTTCCGACGCTCCTGATTGGCTGTTGATAAGCCAATGACAGGGTTGGAAACTCTCAGTCTCTCTCGAGAGTTCACATAGGCAGGATGGATGTTCTACGTCTCCTGAGAGATACGTCTTTCAGGAGAGATGGAACATACATCCTGCCTATGTGAACTCTCGAGAGAGACTGAGAATTTCCAGCCCTTTGATGGGCTTATCAGCATCCAATCAGGAGCGTCGTAAGGGACTGGCCTAGACGTCAAATGCAGTGTTGATGTGAATCTACTATAGTACATCTATTAATCCTTTTTAATTTCTGACATACGTCTCATCTCCCTCATTCTAAAATTGAACGAAAAAGAGAACTAATACTAGAGAAACCATAATAAAAGTCTAACTTTTTGACGTGACCTCGTTTAACCTTGTGCTTACACTCGATAGACGTTAGAACTACTCCTTGGAGCATAAACTCGGTTTCATTGTCAACAGGAGTTTCACTGGGAGACTTCCAAGCTAAAGATTTCCCTTTCGTTTTTTTAATTTCCTAATTTTAGTTACACAGGAGAGGAATGTTGTGTACGATCTACTCAATACCAAGTTTATGTAATCTGCAGACGAAAATGTACAATAAATGTTAAATTGTGTTTATGAAAATGAGTCCTTCCTTTTATAAAATATTTTTACATCGTTATATGGGTAAGATGCTTTTCCCGTTAATAAAAGTATAGGCTTATAGACCGAAACAAAATATGAGGAGAAAACTTTTTATTTAAAATAAATGACGCTGAAGTTGAGTCTCTGCCTTCCTATTGACTGAAGCGAGAAATGCGTCAAGATTATCTTGAATATCATATTTTTATTGAGGCTTTAGCTCACAGAACAGGGATTCAATTGATGGCAGTTATTCTTGTGCAGACCCATTCCTATTCTATTGGAGACATCGAAAGTTATTCCACCGGATTTGCTCTCCTGATCTCTCGAGTGGAAATCACAAAGTGAAAATCAAAATTCAGGAAATGCAAATACCGAGAGATTACAAGAATATATTGGTCGAGATTCACAATTTCATGGAATGCCTCTGACTCCGAAACGGTGCAGTTTACGTAGAAACCAATAAATTCAAAAAGTGGAAAGCAGTCTCAGTGATACAACCCTGTACCAATTATATCAAATTCTATCTCCTGACTGAGATATATGCAGAGACGCCCCAAGTGTTCAGGATGGGAAATCTAGCTCTGCTTTTCTCTTCTTCCGGGTGGCAAGGGGTGGCTCTTTTGACATTTAATGGTAGATTGTCTCTAATTCACAATTTTATCAAATAAGTAACATGGCAACAGATTATAATAAATATAGGCAAAACCATTTATGATTACAATGATTGTAATCTATATAAACATAATAGTATATTTTCTTCATCAAAATCTATACGAGTTAATGAGACTGGTGTGTTTGCTTTTTCATTTCATAAGAAATGGCACATTGGCCAAATAAGTTTACCATAAATTGTGATAATTAGATAATAAATAAATTAAATTAACGGGGGAAAGGAAAGAATATTTACGTAAAAGAAAAGCCCAAGATAAAACATATTAGTTATATCGTTATCTTGTAACAAAAGACACCAGTACATCGGAAAAAAGAAAATTAAAAAAGCAGCAACATAGATGAAGAATAGTGAAACTGATGAAAGAAATGATTATGGAACTGCAATGTGAACCTTTTTGTGGTTATATGCAACTTAATAAATCAGCTATATCGAAATGAACAATAACAGAGAAATAAAGCGAAATGCCATTTAATTGTACCTCTTCCTTCCTTATTTGAAGCCATAAAATAGACTTTAAATTTGAATGAGAATTTGAGATTTTTTCGAAGCAACAACGATCAGTTTAGCGTTCGTATAACAATTCTATTATTATTCACAACGGCTCTACTGGGGAAGAGGCTGATGCAAATGAAAGAAATATATTCTAGATGTTTAATTCACGTTGAAAGCTCCATTGAAAGAGACACAAAGGGGAGGAAGGGAAGTGTTCCTCTTGTGTTCTTTAAAATTTCGATCATGCAAATGAATTTTTGGTAAAGTATTTAGTCTCGACAACAGCGAGAGAAAACGGTTCTAAAAAACTTAATTTCCTAACACTAGCTTGGAAAAAAAAAGTATTGTTTTGTTGACATTTTCACAAGACCAGGTGCTCTGGGGTGCGACGTTTTAATGGTAAATGAATCTCGCAGTGAAGTCAATCGTTCATATGGAAACAATAGCGTAGGGAAACAGATACAGTTGTCTTCTTAGAAAGTTGGAAAAGTCACGGAAAAGGTTATACGTCATATAATAAAGCTTTTGCTATTCACACGCCATAATATTTCAGACTGTTTTTGATGCAAGAAATTGAATTATAACTTAGAGATAAACAAAAACTTCCTGAGTCTCTCGAACCAAAATAGCTCCCACCGCATTGGATGACCTCCTCATTTAACAAGGATTTTCTTCGCTTATTTGGATTTTCTATGGGATTACAGTGACCAGTTCGTGTATGTGAAAGCGCAGTGATTGTGTCAGCGACCAGTGTTTTTAGTAATTTGAAGTGTACATTGTTATTTTTTAGCTGTAAAATTTCTTGTTGAGTTTTCCTACTGGACTCCTGTTAATTTTTTTCTGAGCCGCGCATGCGCACTAGGCATCTTGTGACGTCAAGGAACTTCATAGTATTGTTTCTTTCTATCAGAATCTAATATCGTAAATTACAAAGTATTTATCACTTTCCTGGACACTGTATTAAAGATCCCATTATTCTTCACGCACTGTAAACATCAAATATGCCTACTAATAGCACACATATAGCAGGTTGAAGAGACAGGGAGAGGTGGAGAAGAGAGAGACAAACCACCGTTGTCGTCGCTTTCAAAAACCAAGCACAACAAGTTTTAAGAGGGTACAAGAAGAGTGAATTGCAGAAACACTGTACTCAGCTGGGACTTGGAGGTGTATGGACTAATAAAGAAACCCTAATTGATAAACTGATCACTTATTATGGGAGTATTGAAGAAACAATTTCGCCGCCTGATGGCACCCATGAGATAGAAAATGAGAGACTAATCCCCAATTCGGCAGAACTACTTCACCGATTGGAAGCGTTTGTTAGGGAAACTAAAGACAATTTTTATGTTGTGAACAATTTCCTGGCAGAGAAGGAAAAAGAATAGAGGAGCTTAAAACTAAACTTTATTTTGCTGAAGAAACTATCAAACACTTAAAAGAGAGCCTTCAGCAACAGAATAGATCGCGCTCCCGTCAAACTCTGGCATCCACTTCGAATGAAGGAACTATATTACTTATTGGAGATTCTTGTTTAAAAGAAGTAAAGTCTAATGACCTCAACGATGAGGCTATGATCAGAACCCTCCCCGAAGCAAATCTGGATCTACTAAAGTCCTGGATTAGGGAAAAACTGGAAATTTCACCGAAAGAATGCATCATCTACTGTGGTACTCAGCACCTGCTTGACGAAGATGTAGCGTTGGAAAGAGTCCTCGATAACCTGGGCGCCATTGTGGCTGAACTCAAAGAGAAAAATAATGACATTGTAGTAAAGGTTTGTGACTTGTTTCAGCTCTAGAAGCAAGACATGATTTGAATAGTAGAATAAATCAATATAACTGTAAATTGTTAGAATGGTGTGACAGAAATGGTGTTGTTTTAATTGAGACACAAAGGTTTTTTAAGCTTGGAACAGGCGATATTGATACAAATTGTTATGAAAACCAGGATGATAAAAACTATGATTTGCTAAATAGAATTGGTGCGGTTAGGTTACTAGATGCAATTTCATCTATATGGCACAATCGACTTTCTCTGTTTAATTGGAAGAAATCAGTCCAAATATATGTAATCTGAAAAATAATAACTATAGGATTAATCATGTAAAGAGTAAAAGTAGCAACTTTATGATAAATCGGGAGGTAGAAGGAAGGAATAAAAATAGGTTACATAGATAAAGCTATCAATACTCAAGGAATAATACTTATTATCGAGGTAGACTTGTTTATGGTAGAGACCAAGCGCACTTTAGTAGTACAAATGCTATACAAGTATATGATAGAAGTAACAGAGAAGTTAACGACTACTATTATTCATATACCGAAAGAAATGGGTATGGGTGTTACAAATGTGGTGAATTTAATCACCACCAATCCGACTGTAGTTCGACCATAAGGTTAGGTGTTACTCATGCCATGAATATGGACACAAAAGCAAACAATGTCAGAAAAATATCCATTACTAGGACATAGGCCAAGAAGGCAGTGCCATTGGGAATGCTAAATGTAATGATTTTCTAAAACTTTTACATATAAATGCCCAATCAATACTTGGTCATATACTTGAAATACAGTTAATGCTAGAAGAACAAAAAATCGGTATTTATGTATTAGTGAGACATGGCTGTATCCTTATATAAGTGAATACTTTTTATTCAATATACTTGAGTATAAGAATATATCGTGAGGATCATGGAGGTGTATGTTTGTTTATAAGGAATTATTTGAAAGTCACCGAACTGAAATTTGGGATCGAAAAACAGGAGGGAGTGGAAGATAAGTGGGTCTCCGTCCAACATCGAAAATTTCCCTCTATTATTGTCGGGTGCGTGTACCGCCATCCTAAGCTGCTGTACCTCTTTTACTATATTTCAGACGTCTTTAAGGAAGTAATTTTACGCAATAAGCCTGTTTTCATTTACGGGGATTTTTAATGATGATCTGTTTAAAAAAGGAGAACAAACTGGGTAAGCTAATTAAAAACTTAAGATTTGACCAGATTATAGATAAACCCACACGAATCACTTCTACCTCAGCATCCCTTATCGATCTAGTCATTACAAATGCTAAATATATGGTAACAAAATCAGAGGTAACCCCTAGCTCAATAGCAGATCACGAGAATATTTTAACTTTGCTGAACGTTCGTAAACCGAAAAGGCAAACTATTTTTAAAACTTTTAGGTGCTTGAAAAATTACTCTCAAGAAACTCTGCTCTCTTCTTATGAATAATGTTCACATATTGAATCAAATTTTAAGTACCGATAACGTAAGTAAGCCAGTATAAAATTTTAACCAATGTTTTCATATCCTGTGTGATATGTGCGCACCTGTGGGGTTACTAGAGAAGTAACTTCGTCCCCCTGGGCCCCTTGGATTTCTGATACTATAAAAGAGACGATAATGGTAACGAGATACGTGAAAAAAAAAAAAAAATAAATCAGAGGAAAATATTCAAGCTTAGAGAAACTCTAGGAACTGAAGAAAAGGGTAAACTCGATGTTAACTGATAGTAGAAAGCAGTACTACAAACAAGAATTTAAAAAATACTAAAGGTGACATGGCTGCTACGTGGAAGATTACTAATAATATCTTTCAATGGAATAAACAGCGATACGAATAAGCTGAATTGTGATACCAAAGATGATTTACAACGTAAAGCTGAAGAGTTTAACGAATTATTCGCAGAAGTGGGGAGAAAGACCTTTGAAAAAACACAGGAAGAACTGCATAACCGCATGCCTTCGGAAACAGACCCTATTATCCCTCACAGTAGAGTCGATAGTTTTTAAACCAAGACCAGTGGACTGTAACACATAATCTTAGTCATTAAAGATTTGAAAGAAACTAACGCCTTTGGATCTGATGGTATTTGTTTACGTTTCATTAGAGATGGTGGTATGTTTATTGCTTTTTACCTGACGATAATTATCAATACATCATTGTTACTTATTCATATCCAGACATATGGAAAATTTCCCATGTCATTCCACTCTTCAAAGCGGGGATGCCGACGATATCTCAAATTACCGTCCCATTTCCTTGCTACCTATTCTATCGAAAGTACTTGAAAAAATTATTGCAAATCAGTTAACTGAATTTTTAGAGAAAATAAACTAATCTCTTTAAGCCAACATGGATTCCGACCAAACTTGTCTACTGAAAAGCCCTGTTAAAATTATCTGACAAGATTTATGAAAATATAGACAACAAAAAAGTTTTCCTTACTTTTATTACTAGATTTATCTAAGGCTTTTGATACGTGATCGTGTCATATTATTGGAGAAATGTACGTTGATGAATATTGATCAGAGCTGGTTTAAGAGCTACCTTGAGAATAGGTTTCAGTTCGTCAGGCTAAATGGTACTATATCATCGAAGAAAAATATTCAATTCGGAGTACCTCAGGGATCAATTCTCGGCCCTATACTTTTCATGGTATATGTTAATGATCTCGTGAGATCAATACCTGGCTGTTTTATAATTCAATATGCTGATGACACGCAAATACTATAGAAGGTGACATTAAGGATATAGCCGACATGATTTGAAAGGCAGAAGACATTCTAAACAGAGCTAAAGATTACTTTTGAGAAATGGCTTACTTCTAAATGAGAGACACAGTATCATTATTGGATCCAGGCAATAGGTGTCAGATATTGGAGGTGAGGTACAGATAAATTTTAAAATGGAATTATAATTAAGCCAATGACGACTGTGAAAATTTAGGTGTTCATTTCGATCGGTACATGAACTTTGAATGTCACATAGACGAAATGTATAAAAAGGTAATGGGTACTCTTATATACTTAAATAGAGTAAAAGATCCTTTTGAGTCAAGTACTCGCAAGATAGTCGTCCAGTCACTAGCTTTAAGTTTTATAAAATATGCTTAAAAGTTTGGGGATGTACTTACAAATCACAGCTACAAAGAGGACAAAAGCTGCAGAACTTTGTAGCAAGAGTGGCTGTTGGCAACGTTAGAAAGTTTGAACATGTAACTCCACATTTAAAGGAATTGGAATGGTTGAAAATAAGAGACCAGTATACTTTTGACATGTGCACTATGGTATATAAAGCTTTAAATAATAAAATTCAAGATTGGTTATACAGTTTCCCATCAGTATCTTTATTCAGTAATGTCATTACACACCAAAGGGATAATTTGTATGTTGCAAGACATAAAACTAGCGTTGGCTCACGGCAAATCAGAGTCCGAGGTCCAGTGTTGTATAATGAACAGCCACGTGAAAGAAAGAAGCTGGCTCTGTGTCTATTTTCAAGTCAAAACTAGGAGTTTACTTTTAACAGAGTCTTTATTGTTTCTTTTAATTATTAGTACTTTGTTCTTAGATTTTATCTGGCTTATTTTTATATCTTTTACTAACTGATACTACATTGTAGTTTTTAAATCCAGGTATCCTAATTCAAAATGGGTTCCGAGTCTGTACATATTTGATAAGACTTATTTATTGAAAATTTTATGACTATCTGATTTTTACTACATCCTATCTTTTGTTTTTAGAACTGTCTTCGTTTTGTATTGCCTGTACGTATTTTTATATACTTATTTATTGATAAATTATGACTATTAGATTTCTATTTGAAGCTCATTTTACCTATGATTGTCTATTTTTATATAGTTTCAAATAGTTTCCTATGGTATTTATATTATTGCTATTTTTAATGATTTTGATATTCTTAACCTATACCAAGTTTTATGTAAGAGTTAAATTCGAAATGTTTTATACTGATATGGCTACTTATGTAGAATACCCAATGTACAATTGGAAATAAAGGATTATTATTATTATTATTACTCTCTCTCTCTCTCTCTCTCTCTCTCTCTCTCTCTCTCTCTCTCTCTCTCTCTCTCTCTCTCTCTCTTTTATACGCCTATTTCCTGGCAGACAGCATTGGCGATTTTCAATAATTCTTTAAGGGTGGACTTGCTGGCCACACGCCATTTTTTTTTTTTTTTTTTTTTTTTTTTTTTGCACAGGAGATACTGGTAATCATATATAACTGGTTGGACTGGTGGGAGATAATTTTATTAACACGATTAAGGAAGACGACTTCAGATGGTACGTCCAACAGTTCCTTGTATGGGTAAATAATTGCTTTCATTTACGACCCGTAGCAATTATTGTTGCTTGTTTGTTTGTTTGTATGGGGTTTTAACGTTGCATGGAAACAGTGGTTATTCAACAACGGGACCAACGGCTTTACGTGCCTTCCGAACTACGTCGAGAGTGAACTTCGATCTCTAAGAAATACATATCTCCAACCCCTCAGTGGAATGCCCGAGAATCGAACTCGCGGCCACCGAGGTGGCAGGCCAAGACCATACCGATCACGCCACTGAGGCGCTTGTAGCAATTGTTGTATATTGTGGAAACTATTTCTTTTTGCATTCCGTTTCAAGTGCATAATATCATTAATGAAGTGATTAAATGATACTCGAAAAAAGTCAACAAAATGGAATTATAAAGGAAAATGCACATAGAAACGTAACAGAAAAGGAAGGTAAGTGAACGCGGAAAAGATTAGAAAAAAAAATAAAATTTTAGAGTTCTCTAAACGCAGCATTTGCGGTTCGCAGCAAAACCTTAAGTGAAAAGTGAGAGCAAAACTGGGGACAGGAGAGAGGAAAGTTTGGAGACTAAGTGGAAGAAGGAAATATTTTATGGGGAAGATGCGGTCGTATAAGAAAGACTGATGGGTGGATGGAAAGCTTGTACCCTCAGTGTCATAAAAAAAAGCTTGCTCAAGTCAGTGCCAGCCAACAGGAGGGCTGGAGTCTGAATAAAAGTGAAATGCTTCAAGGAAGAAAATCTGGAGAAGCGAGAGGAAACGTTTCGAGCAGAGCCTTGATGTCATTTTCCTTCAGAGCTGGAATTCAGACTTGATTGATCAACTTGGAAGCAAGAGCCCGTGCCGGTAGAAAGCTGGCTTAATCTAGACCACCATTTGGAAGAAATGAGAAATGAAATGTGATGGGAGACATTTGCGAACTTTTCATCACACCATAATTGTTTAAAACAATTATATTTTTAATAGCTGATGTCCAACTTAAGAAATGTTTCATTTAAACCTCGAATAAAACTCTCTCTCTCTCTCTCTCTCTCTCTCTCTCTCTCTCTCTCTCTCTCTCTCTCTCTCTCTCCATTGTAATAATGGAATCCGTAGCAAAAAGGATATGGTTGTTTCTTCAAGGAGAAAGGAAAGGAATAAATACTACTGATTAGTTATTCCAATTCTCTCTCTCTCTCTCTCTCTCTCTCTCTCTCTCTCTCTCTCTCTCTCTCTCTCTCTCTCTCTCTCTCTCTCTCGCTTGTTGATAACTTCTTCACAAGAAGCATTTGGAAAGTTGTCTCGTGGAAATGGTAACATCATTATCTCTGTTGAAGTTACTCCGACATTACATTAGCAATGACATCTAACGACACAAACCTACGTCTGAGAGTCGATCGACTCTTCACAGCATTAGAGGGGAGTAACTTGTCCTCCTCAACTTACTTGAAAATAACATCGAAATATCGGTTTAAGTGAAGGCTACCAATTTAGCATACTCACAGCGTCGCTGGCTATTGCTGGTTCACTTGAGATAGATTCTTGGATGAGCCCTATGTTTACGAGACGTTTGTTTGGCGGCCGCTGATTGGCTGGTACCGGGAAGTAGGCAACTTCCAGACAATCAGCGGCCGCCAAAGGAACGTCTCGTAGGCATAGGGCTCACCCAAGAATCCACCTTAAGTGAACCAGCTATAGTCTCCGACCGCTTACTTGGGGAATCCAACATCAGTGCATACAACCGACAAGCTCTCTAATAAAGCACTCAACATATAAAAATTGATTTTCTTAATACTAGCGTCAAAATGCCTATTATAAGGGAGATTGGACAATCAACGATGGGAAAAAATAGTCTATAGGTGATTGTTTGTCCGTTTCGTTGCTCATAGATTTCGCGCATTTACGTAGTGTCTTCTTAGCAACATCAGTCCTTGTTTAGTATTTAATGCTAATGAAAAGATATGTTTTGACCATTTTACTAAAAATGTTAGCTTTAATGT
>NC_061093.1:70409353-70414968 GCF_015104395.2 Macrobrachium nipponense
CAGCAAATATTCCATACGCTTCATTTTATTCTAACTAAACCTCAAAAACATATTTCTGGAATGATTCTGTTAGTAAAATTATTAATTAATATCAATCCCACAATTATATTCGGCCCAGCAAATATGCCATGTGTTTCTTTACATGAAACTGTCCATCTATAATTAGTTCTTATATTCAAATCAAAAGGCTTCCCCTCTCCTTGGAGACTCTTCGTTAAACAATTGGCTTTCCTCTGTCGCTTTGCTCTTTATCCTCCTGTGCTAACATGACCCTCTTCCATACTTAGCCTCTGTAAATACACTGAACAATTCATCATGTGATGTGACCTCCTCGATGTTCCAATGACGTCTAACTTCAGGTATTCTTCTCTGCATAATTCCCTCCATACCTTCGAACTCTGTTCACTTTCCTCGAATATTCCTGCCATATGTTTTACTTACAGCTTAGTCTTGCTATCTTTCAACCTAGATATTTGTCTTTCTGCAGATGGGTATTTATTTCCTTTAATATGTTCGCTCAGTTAGGACAGAGGAGATATCTGACAGCTGAATCAAACATTACTATAATTTCAGATGTTTGTAAAATCTAAACAAATAAAAAAAAATAGAATATAAGTAGAGAAGAGTTGATAGATAAATTGATTAATCAGCCATGAATCGTGTGTCAGGCAGGTGATCTAAAAATTATGAAAGTCGGCCAATTCTAATTTGGGCGACTGTACATAAGAGGGAAATGAAGTAAGGGACGTTTCCCAATGTGCATCACTGTAGAAATGAGGAAAATTAGTTCTGAAACTGTACGCCTTATGCCCAACGCCCTTCCCCATACAAAACCAGAGTAAGTATTACTTGTTTGACTTCATTTTAACCTACGTATATTCAGAGGAATTAAATGCAAATTGCTTATAAATGCTCATAATAACCCTACTATTACCCTTATTTAGAAACACTGTAAGATAGGAATCCGTGTTAGTCAGTGAATTATACGTAAGACAGAGACCAGCATTTCACTCTGATAATTTCATATCTCGTGAATCAGTTAAATGTGTCAGTTTCTTGTGTTGCTTGTATGCTTAACAAAAAGTGCTTAACCATTCTAAGATTAATCATTAATCATTTAAATTTTCATAATTGTTCCCTTTATTGTCATTTACATTCATCAGAATTTCTAATTACACTTGCATTAATTAATTTTCTGTTGACATCATCTCTTCATATGTATCATTATCTTCAAAGCATCCTTGCTCATTCGCCTTTAATGACGTATCTCCCTGGATACAGAAATAAAAAAAAAAAAAAAAAACATTTTCCTCCCCAAAACTTTTTCCAGATCCCACTTTTGTGTCTTATACTTTCTCAAAATCTGAACTCTTCGTCTGGAATTCTTAGTCTCGCTGCTTTTCGCTACCCTGCATTTTCCTCTTACAGAATCTCCCATTTCTGATTCCTTTATTCGTCTTCTCTATCTGCTTGAAGATTTCCTTGAAAATCTAGACCACACCATTAGCACCTATCTCGCACGTATCTTTTTAGTCTCCGTTTTTGGCAAATTGTTTTCCTCATATCTTGCTTTTATATCCTTTTAATGGTATTCATTCTTCTCGAAAATAATCAATATCATATTCTGATTCCTTCCTCGCATCCAAATAATTGAAAAATATTCTCGCCTTTTCTTCAACTTTACGCTGATCATTTTACAACCCCACACTTTTTCTCTCTCCACAGTGCTCACATACTTCGTCTTCCCTCTAACCTTTAATAATAATAATAATAATAATAATAAAATAAAAAATAATAATAATAATAATAATAATAATAATAATAATAAATAATAATAAGAGAATGATATGTTTTATTAAAAATTAAATTACTGCCTTCAACTGCATTAATTTTAAATAGGTTCTTCTTCTTATTTTTGTTCAAACCAACAATGACTAAAAAATAATTAGGAAAATTACAGGAGAGCCTATTTAAAATTAATGCAGCTTGAGGCAGCAAATTACTTTTAATAAAACATTTTTAAAAGAGGGTTTACTTCTAGAATAATAATAATATAATAAATAATAATAATAATAATAATAATAATAATAATAATAATAATAATAATAATAATAATAATAATATAATAATAATAATAATAATAATAATAAAATCCAGCGAAACGGAGGACATTAAACTCGTGGCAATTTAGAAACAAACGGAATGGAAAGGATGAAATATCCGTTATCAAAATGCAAAGGCAATTTTGCAACATATTCCTATATTAAAATTTTCTTCAAAAAATCCCGCTTTCTTTGCATTCAGCTAAATCAGCATTGAAAAAGGTGAATGGATTCAAGAGTGTAAAAGAGTCTTGGAATTGAAAAAGGTGTCTGACGTCTCAGATATAACTCTCTCTCTCTCTCCTCTCTCTCCTCTCTCTCTCTCTCTCTCTCTCTCTCTCTCTCTGCATTAGGAAAAAGAATGCCAAAAGCATGCAAACTGTGTAAGGTTTGGTATAGCATAGTCAATCCACAAAACCTAATCAGAAAATGTGCTGCATGCAACATTCCAGACCCATCCACAGTGTGCTGAGGTAATACAAGATTTGAGAAAGATACAAGAATTTTTTGTTCGAACATGTCTATCATGGATAGACAATGTTATTAAATCAAGATTGAATGTACAAATAGTTTGAGGATGAAGAAGAAGAAGGAAGAGGAAGAAGAAGAAGAAGAAAAGAAGAAGAGGAAAACGGAAGAGAAGTAAACAAAAATGAAAATGACAGAAAAAAAATAAGGGAAAACAAAGAACAAGATAAAAGTATGGATGCAGAGATACTCATTGATACTACATATGAGGCAATAAAGAAGCAGCATACCTACGAAGAAATAAATTACGATATGACAACAGAAAAGCAAAAATCCCGAAGAGGCTCTACCCTCCCAGATCTATACAATGACGGAAAGAGGAAAAAATAGACAAGAAAAGACAAATCTGCAACCTTTTTGAAAAGAGGGAATTGCAGATTTGGAGAAAGATGTTACTACAAACATCCTAAGATATGTCAAAACTATGAAATATATGGTAAATGTGCATACTTAGATGGATATGGGGATGATTGCAGAGATCTGCATCCAAAAATATGTAAAAAACCTAAAAGAAGGAAAAGGATGTAAAGTTCGACAAAAATGCAAATATATGCACCCTGTAGCCATGAATCATAATCAAATAAATAACCAACCAAGTAATAAAATCCAAAATAAGAAAGAAACAAATAAAGAGAGAAATCAAGAATATCAGGTAAAAGAGAAAAGCAAACCACCAATGAGATATGCAGAGGTGTCAGCAAAAAATTTCAAAGCATCAGCTCCGAAATTCTACTCAAGAGATAATAACTGTATTTATTATGCAAGAGGATATTGCAGAAACGGAGAAAATTGCAGATTCAGACACAAAATGAATAATTTATGATGAAGGAAGATCAAATATTATGGAAAAGTTGGATTTTTTTAATGTCAGAATTTCTGGAAATGAAAAAAAAAGAACAACATACCAGAACAGGAAAGAGACATGGGAAAATCCTTATTACTACCAGTATTAAATGAAGGAGAAAACACGCAAACCATCATAGTGATGAATGCGCAGGGTTTTAGTTACGAGTAACTCAAAAAGAAAAATAGAGTACTTAGAAGAACTAACCCAAAATGAAAAGAAAATAGATATAATGAATATAAGTGAAACCTGGTATTCCCAAGAGACTGGGAATGATGATCAAATAAAAGGGTTCCAAACTTATAGATCAGATAGAAAAAAATAGGAATCAAGGGGGAACCGCAATATATGGGAAAGACAAAAAACAAGGAAAAATATATGAGAAATATAGTAACTCAGAATGTGAACTAATAGCGGTAGAATTTGAATCTGAAAAATTGATGAACATAGTAATATATAGACCTCCTAAAATACTAAAGAGTTTGACTTAATAATTGAAAAATTGGATGATATATGTAGAAATCACAAGGACTGGACTATTCTCCTATCTGGTGACTTCAACTTTCCTTTCGTAGAATGGAAGAACGAATAGGAGATTGTGGTTGTACTTATACATATAAAAAAGAGAGTAATAGTAGTGCAGGAAGATAAGAGGCAATTTGAAAAGCTATTAGATATGCTACTAGAATACAAACATTCAACAAATAAATCACCTGCCAACAAGAAAGGAAAATACTTTAGACCTAGTATTTGTGAACGCGATGAATTATGTTAAAGAAATAATAGTTTATAATGCGAATATTTCAGACCATAATGTCATAGAATTAACAGTTCATTCCAAAGCAAGTGAAAATAGAGATAAGCAAGAAATGAAAAAGTGGGAAGGATATGAAAATAACAACTTCTACAGTAAAAAATATAAAAATGGTCAGAAATTAATGAAGAATTAAACAAAGATTGGGTAACATTTTCGTAAGTGATGACATAAGGGTAAATACGGAGATATTATATAAAATATTGGAGAAAATAGTGGAAAAATATATACCGAAGAAGAAAAGTAAACATCATTCATGCATACCAAGAGACAGAAGGATCTTGTTCCAGAAAATCAGAAAGTGGAAAAAAGGTCTTGCAAAAGAAAAAAAAAATGCATGGGAAGTTATAGAACTAAAAAGTAAGATAGAAAATGCAGAACAAAAGATTATACAATCAAAAGAAAATGAAAAACGGACTTGGAAGAAAAAAACCCTATTAAATATCAAGCAAAACCCCAAGCTATTATACTCATATGCGAAGAAGATGAATAAAAGAAGAATAGAAATAGGCCCTCTGAGAATTGAAGGGAAATTAACGAATGAAAAAAAGGAAATTTGCAACATACTGGCAGAACGATATAAGAGAGAATTCACCCCTAGAATAGATAATGAAGATAATGATATAGAAGTAAGGGATGAAAATAGTGAATATTTAGCTGAACATAGATATTAATGAAGCTGATATTTGTGCAGGCTATTAATGAAATTAAAAATGGAGCTGCTGCAGGGCCTGATGGAATTCCTGCTATTTTGTTAAAGAAAGTAGTTCATTCTATCGAAAAGCCACTTGCAATATTTATTAAGACAAAGTGTAGATACAGGCAAGATTTATGATGAGCACAAATTAGCATATATTACCCCTACTTTTCAAAAGTGGATCAAGACTAGAGGCAAGTAATTATAGGCCTGTGAGTCTAACATCACATATTATGAAAGTGAATGAAAGGGTAATGAAGAAAAATATTATGAAACATTTAATAAAAAATAATTTGTTTAATAAAGGACAACATGGTTTCGTACCCGGAAAAAGTACACAAACCCAACTGTTAGTCCACCGTGAGAACATATTCAAAAATATGAAAAGCGGAAATGAAACAGAATGTGGTTTATTTATTTACTTTGCAAAAGCTTTTGATAAAGTAGACCATAATATATTAGCGAAAATTAGAAAACACAATATCGTGGATAAAGTAGGAAGATGGTTAAAAGAATTTTTACACAACAGAAAACAGATAGTTATTGCAAACGACGAGAAATCGGATGAAGTCAAGGTAATATCCGGTGTGCCGCAAGGTACGGTGTTAGCTGCAATACTGTTTGTTATTA
>NC_061093.1:70415468-70420468 GCF_015104395.2 Macrobrachium nipponense
AGAGCTTGTCGGTTTGTATGCACTGATTTTTGGATTCCCCAAGTCAGCGGTCGGAGACTAATAGCTGGTTCACTTAAGGTGGATTCTTGGGTGAGCCCTATGCCTACGAGACGTTCGTTTGGCGGGCCTCTGATTGTCTGGAAGTTGCCTACCTCCCGGTACCAGCCAATCAGCGGCCGTCAAAGAAACGTCTCGTAAGCATAGGGCTCATCCAAGAATCTATTCTCAAGTGAACCAGCAATAGCCAGCGACGCTGCGAGTATGCCTAAATTGGTAGCCTTCACTTAAACCGATATCTCGATGTTATTTTCCTGTAAGTTAAGGAGGACAAATTACTCCCTCTAATGCTGTGAAGAGGTCGATCGACCTTTAGACGTAGGTTTGTGTCGTTAGATGTCCTTGCTAATGTAATGTTGAAGTAACTTCAACGAGATAATGATGTTACCATTTCCACGAGACAACTTTCCCAATGTCTCTTATGAAGAAGTTCCCAACAAGCGAGAGAGAGAGAGAGAGAGAGAGAGAGAGAGAGAGAGAGAGAGAGAGAGAGAAGAGAATTGAAATAACTAATCAGTAGTATTTATTCCTTTCCTTTCTCCTTGAAGGAACCATATTCTCTTTGTTACGGATTCCTATTATTAATGGTAGATGAGAGAGAGAGGAGACGAGAGAGGAGAGAGAGAAGAGAGGAGAGAGAGAGAGAGAGAGAGAGAGAGAGAGTTTTATTCGATATCTGATGGCTATTTTCTTAAGTTGGAAATCAGCTTTTGAAGATATAATTGTTCTAAACAATTATGTTTTTTTTTCTGATCTGATGAAATGTTTGCAAATGTCTCCCATCACATTTCATTGTTCATTTCTTCCAAATGGTGGTCTAGAATAAAGCCAGGCTTTGTACTGGTCCTGGCTCTTTCTTGTTAGCAGCCCGTAAAAACTCTTCCAAATGGTCAATCAGGTCTGAATTCCAGCTCTGAAGGGAAAAAGGCTCTGCTCGAAACGTTTCCTCTCTCACTTCTCCAGATTTTCTTCTTTGATGCATTTCACTTCTATTCAGACTCCATCCCTCCTGCTGGCTGACACTGACTTGAGCGAGCTTTTTTTTTATGACACTGAGAGCACAAGCTTTCCATCCACCCATCAGTCTTTCTTATACGACCGCATCTTCCCCATGAAACATTTTCTTCTCCCACGTAGTCTCCAAACTTCCTCTCTCCTGTCCCCAGTTTTGCTCTCACTTTTCACTTAAGGTTTGCTGCGAATCTTACAACTCCATAGAGCGGACTCCGATTTATGAACCGCAAATGCTGCGTTTAGAGAACTCTGAAAATTTTAATTCTTTATAAATCTTTTCCAAGTTCACTTACCTTCCATTTATGTTACGTTTCTATGTGCATTTTCCTTTATAATTTCATTTTGTTGAATGTTTTCCTAGTATCATTTAATCACTTCATTGCTGATATTATGCACTTGAAACGGAATGCAAAAATAAATAGTTTCCACAATATACAACAATTGCTGCAAGCGCCCTCAGTGGCGTGATTGGTATGGTCTTGCCTGCCACCTCGGAAACCGCGAGTTCGGTTCTCGGGCATTCCACTGAGGGTTAGAGATGTGCATTTCTTAGTGATAGAAGTTCACTCTCGACGTGGTTCGGAAGGCACGTAAAGCCGTTGGTCTCGTTGCTGAATAACCACTGGTTCCATGCAACGTAGAAACCCCATACAAACAAAGAAACAAGCAAACAACAATTGCTACGGACCGTAAATGAAAGCAATTATTTACTCATTAAAGGAACAGTTGGACGTACCATCTGATGTCTTCCTTAATCGTGTGAATAAAATTATCTTCCATCAGTCCAACCAGTTATATATTATTACCAGTATCTGCTGTGCATAAAGAAAAAAAAAATGGCGCGTGGCCAGTAAGTCCACCCTTAAAGAATTATTGAAAACCGCCAATGCTGTCTGTCAGGAAATAGGCTTATGAAAAAAAAGAGAAGAGAAGAGAGAGAGAGAGAGAGAAAAAAAAGACAATTATCAAAAAAGATTAACAGATTAACAGAGAGAGATGAGAGAGAGAGAGAGAGAGAGAGAGAGAGAGAGAGAGAGAGTGAGTGAGAGAGGGACTATGGAAGTTCTTGTTTATCTCTAAGTTATAATTTCAATTTCTTGCATCAAAAACAGTCTGAAATAATATGGCGTGTAAATAGCAAAAGATTTATTATAATATGACGTATAAACCTTTTTTCGTGAGTTTTCCATCTTTTTAAGTAGATAACTGTACCTGTTTCCCGTACGCTATTATTTCCATATGAGCGATTAACTTCACTGCGAGATTCATTTACCATTAAAACGTTCGCAGAGCACTGGCTATGAAAATATCAACAAAACAATTCATATTTTTTCAAGCTAGTGTTTCGGAGTTAAGTTAAGTTGAACCGTTGTCGAGATTAAATACTTTACCAAAAATTCATCTTTGCATGATCAGAATTTTATAAAACACAAGGAGAACACTTCCCTTCCTTCCCTTTGTCTCATCAATGGAGCTTCAACGTGAATGAAACATGAAGATTATATTTCTTTCATTTGCATCAGCCTCTTCCCCAGTAGAGCCGTTGTGAATAATATATTTTTTATACGAACGCTAAACTGGTCGTTGTTGCTTCGAAAAATTCTCAAATTTTCATTCAAATTTAAAATCTATTTTATGGCTTCAAATAAGGAAGGCAGAGGTACAATTAAATGGTATTTCGCTTTATTTCTCTGTTATTGTTCATTTCTATATAGCTGATTTATTAAGTAGCAAATAACCACAAAAAGGTTCCTTTTCTTTTTTTCCGATATTCTGGTGTCTTTTGTTACAAGATAAACGATATTTTATTTATTTATTATCTAATTATCACAATTTATGGTAAACTTATTTGGCCAATGTGCCATTTCTTATGAAATGAAAAAGCAAACACACCAGTCTCATTAACTTGTATAAATTTTGATGAAGAAAATATACTATTATGTTTATATAGATTACAATAATTGTAATCATAAATGGTTTTGCCTATATTCATTATAATCTGTTGCCATGTTACTTATTTTTTTAATTGTCAATGAGACAATACTACTATTAAATGTCAAAGAGCCACCCCTTGCCACCCCGAAGAAGAAGAAAGCAGAGGTAGATTTCCCATCCTGAACACTTGGGGCGTCTCTCTGCATATATCTCAGTCAGGAGATAGAATTTGATATAATTGGTACAGGGTTGTATCTATAAGACTGCTTTCCACATTTTGAATTTATTGGTTTCTACGTAAACTGCACCGTTTCGGAGTCAGAGGCATTCCATGAAATTGTGAATCTCGGCCAATATATTCTTGTGATCTCTCGGTTTTTGCATTTCCTGAATTTTGATTTTCACTTTGTGATTTCCACTCGAGAGATCAGGAGAGCAAATCCGGTGGAATAACTTTCGATGTCTCCAATAGAATAGGAATGAGTCTGCACAAGAATAACTGCCATCAATTGAATCCCTGTTCTGTGAGCTAAAGTCTCAATAAAAATATGATATTCAAGATAATCTTGACGCATTTCTCGCTTCAGTCAAAGGGAAGCAAAGACTAAAGTTCAGCCACATTTATTTTAAATAAATAGTTTTCTCCTCATATTTTTGTTTCGGTCTATTATTGGCTATACTTTTATTAATGGGAGAAGCATCTTACCCATATAACGATGTTGAACGATGAGTTTAAAAATATTTTTATAAAAGAACAGAGTGTTTTTCATAAACACAATTTAACATTTATTGTACATTTTCGTCCACAGATTACATAAACTTGGTATTTCGTAGATCGTGCACAACAATACTCTCCTGTGTAACTAAAATTAGGAAATAAAAAAAACGAAAGGGAAATCTTTAGCTTGGAAGTCTCCCAGTGAAACTCCTGTTGACAATGAAACCGAGTTTATGCTCCAAGGAGTAGTTCAAACGTCTATCGAGTGTAAGCACAAGTATAAACGAGGTCACGTCAAAAGTTAGACTTTTATTGTGGTTTCTCTAGTATTAGTTCTCTTATTCGCTCAATTTTAGAATGAGGGAGATAAGACGTATGTCAGAGAAATTAAAAAGGATTAATAGATGTACTATAGTAAATTCACATCAACAGTGCATTTGACGTCTAGGCCAGTCCCTTACGACGCTCCTGATTGGCTGCTGATAAGCCAATCACAGGGCTGGAATCTCTGTCTCTCAAGAGTTCACATAGGCAGGATGTAAGTTCCATCTCTCCTGAAAGACGTATCCGTCAGGAGACGTAGATCGTACATCCTGCCTATGTGAACCCTCGAGAGAGACTGGGAGTTTCAAACCTGTCATTGGCTTATCAACAGCCAATCAGGAGCGTCGTAAGGGACGGAAGGTCTAGGCATTGATGAACTGGTGATGAATCGAATATATATGATGGTAGTGTAACCGTGAATCAGATTAAAGTTTCGTTAAATACCGTTCGAGCAAAAATAGAATGACGAAGAGGAAATATGAAGCGACAAGATTTCCAGGCTCCCTCGTCTAGAAACGGCACATAAAGCTTCCATAATCCAGAATCCATTAAAATTGATGCAACGGCTGACGGATGATAGAGCGCTTTTGACACAGGGAGAAGGAGGGTTGAGAGTTTTAGCAAAATTTGGCTCTTGAAACCACTTAGGTATGACCGATAAAAATCACAGATATCCAAACAGCGTTAGAAAGGATGTAATCTGATTCCATTTAAGCTTGTGGGAAGGAAATTCTTGGATTAAAACGAGAGAAAGGATATAAGTCTTGAGTGATAAAATGTTCTTTGGAAATATGCGATTTTTATCGCCATACGTAGCATCGTTTAACTTAATTTACTACAGTAATTATCGTAGTTTTATCCTATTACCACTCAGATTCTAGTTACGCAATGATAGTTACATAATTCACTGGTTTGGATATTTAAGGCAAACTGAATTTAAATCCCTACATTC
>NC_061093.1:70422968-70427968 GCF_015104395.2 Macrobrachium nipponense
ATATATATAATATATATATATATATATATATATATATATATATCTATATTATATATATATATATATATATATATATATATATATATATATATATATATATATATATATATATATATATATATATATATATATATATATATATATAAATATATATATATATATATATATACATATATATATATATATATATATAATATATATATTATATATATATATTATATATATATATATATATATATATATATATATTATATATATATATATATATATGTAAGGCCTAGGGGTTTGATTAATCAATATGCGTTCTCTGTGACCTATGGAATGTGGAGAACAGTGCAGAGGTAACGACCTGAGAGTAGCTGATGAATGAGTTTCTAGGGGTGGCGTGAGATAAAAGTGCTTAGTTCAACGAGTCAATGCACGACAGTTTATGAACTCTTCTCAAAGTGCCTTTGTGAAACTAGATGCAGCTAGAACCGCGAGGCGCTAGCGAACTGTGTGTTCGTATGTGCGTGTGCGCCTCTTTCTGTTAAATAGGTTCATACCCAAGCCCTATGGGAGGGATTTTGACAGAGGGCTTCGAGTCCAGGCAAAGATGCCGTGGCATTCTCCGGGGTAGTTTTTTGTGACATAGTGTTTAGTGTCCGGCTGTGCTGGGTAAGTGTTAAAGTGCTTTAGCCAAAGGGATGGCTTGTTTGATATCTTGTAAGATGTTCCATTTTTATTAACTTTGTCTTTAAACTTGTGTGTGTACTTACCGGGATGTGTTCTGTATCTTTGAAACAGACGGATCTGGAATACCGGGGGACAAAGAGTTCCCAGAGGGGCGTAGACTTTTTGGTGACTTGACATTGTACTGTTTTTTGAGTTAGTCTGTAAGACTGGATTACTTGGTTAATTGATTTATTTATTCTTGTTAATAAACGCTAATGTTATGATGCAACTCTCTCATTTTCATTACCTGTTAGAATGGAGAGATTCCTTGGAGAGAGAGAGAGAGAGAGAGAGAGATTGTCGGTGCTAGAGAGAGAGAGAAAGAGAGAGATTGTCGGTGCTAGAGAGAGAGAGAGAGAGAGAGAGAGAGATTGTCGGTGCTAGAGAGAGAGAGAGAGAGAGCCTGTGTGTGTAATAGGGTGTGTGGGTCTGCCTTCTGTTTCGTGTCCACGCTTACCTTGTGAATAACTGGGGGAAAATCCCCCCATGTTCTAGTGGTGGCAGACGGGTAAGAGGGGATATAAAAGTGTTCTTTCTTTTCTATGCCTAGGAACGCCAATGTAGAGATGGGTGGCCAGTTAGAAAATAAAAGGGGGTTATGGCTTAGCGATAGTTTTCGAACGACAAAGCTTTGAGGGTTGATTGTGGAAAAATTGTTAAATTGTTAGATCTCGGTTCCTAAGTGAAAAGGGGTAGAGAAATATCCGTCCGTGGGATTGGGGGATGAGGAAAGAATTTCTATTAGGGTCATCAAATTTGCCCGTACCGAGATTCTTCAGGGCATGAGCCGTGAGACAAGCAACTCAGTCTAGTTCATGAGTGACGGTTGCTAGGTGCGTTTTCGCCAATCGCGTTTGTATTGTGCCAACGAGATTTGACGCGTTTTACGAAGAATTTCGAGTTCCTTTTGTTCCCATTATGGAGTGGTGAGTGTTAAACTATTGTTTATCAAAGGGAGAGGGTTTTTGTTTAAATATTTCAGGGTTATGGGATTGGTTCAAGAGGTCAACAATTTTTCTTGTCTTTGCCCCATAGTGACGTGTTTTCTTTATTTGCACGTGTTTATAATAGACGTATTTCGTCTTTGTTTTAAACACATAAGAGTGTATTAAGATGTATTTATGCATGTGAACTGTTCTTGGATAATCATATCTGTCTTAGAGACACAGAGCGGCCACAATTTTACGGGCTCAGCACATTTCTGCAGAGAGGCGCCTTGCGTTGCGAGGGTATTGGCATCCCTCGGGGGGATAGTTGCATGGAGAGTACCAACTGGCCTCTCTCGAGAGATAGTGCAGGGATGGCACTAGTGTATACCTGGGAAGGGGTCCTCAGACACTGTTCAAGGGGAGATGGGGGGTACTACTGGCGGTCGGCCTCGGCTGTTCTGCGCTTACTGAGGGGTTGTTCTCACGGGGGGAGAAATGTTTTTTTTTTCTCAGTGTGGGTGAACTACCCGTTTTCCTTTTTTTTTCTTTGTGTGGTGGGGTATGGATTTGGCCTTGACCATGAATGCTAAGATATCTAGCTGATTGATTAGTTGATGAAGTGAAATGCCCAGTAGAGTCATTTTTTTTAAGAAAAGATATTTTTTTTCTCTCTTGGACGAAGAGAAAAGGAAATAAAAAGAGATTTTTCTTTTCCGTGAATGAGGGGAAAGTAGTTAACATGCGGGATGTGTTTATATGTTTCTTTGTGCCTTGAAAGACACAAATATAAGGGGGTGGGATACACAGATTTTTTTTTATTGTTGTTTGGGAGAAATTACTTTGAAATGCCGATAATTGGTGTTGTATCTGTGTTGTGTGGCAATGGTGTTATGTCATGGTGTTGCATGCTGGAGAAATTGTATATCTAAGATTCAGCAATACTGTTGTATGCTATTTGAATTTCACCCTTACTTCAGATTTTTGCAAGAGAATTATTGCTATGGGAGAGTTATTATTATTATTAATTATTGTACTTGAGATGTGTCACGGGAGGTTTGCTTAAGTATAATTATCATTACGGGAGAAATTGTTTAACGAGAGTTTTGAGATATTTCATGGGAAATTAGTTGATAATTATTACAGATAATTATTCAAGGAGAATTATTACAATGAATATATGGGAGAAGTCTTGTGTTAAGTTATTTGTTTAAGTTTTTGTAACTTTGGATATTTCAGTCATTCACGGGGATGAGTTTTTGCTGAATCTTGATTGAATCTGGTTGAATCTTGGTGAATTGTGGTGAAACTTGCTGAATTTTAGCTGATTTTTTTTTTGCTGAATTTTTGGAGAATGGACAAGCATTAACATTGGTGATATTTTTTTTTTGTTTTTTTTGATACTGATGATTTTGATGATAGCAATTTTTTGGTGATTTTGTGATAATGATATTTCTGATACTGATTTTTTTATGTACTAATACGTGGGTGTTTTAATGCTGTCAAGGAGGTGAGATCTTTTTTGAATTTTGGGAGGAACTAACAACATATTGTTTTAGTTTTTTTTTCCTTTTTTTATGTGTTCAGCAGATAATTGCTTGACATCTAGTGAGTTACGGGAGAATAGTTAATGGTGCCGTTGATTTTTCTTTTCTCCTTTTTTGGAAATTAGCCATCGCTGACACAAGTTTTTTTTACCAAGGTGAATTTGAATTTATTTTTTATTTTTTTTCTCTCCAGTTGGTGTGAATATTTTCAATATCTCAGTTCATGACTTAGAGTCATTGTTCGAGAACGTGCTGGTGTTTTAGCTATTTGATGCTATAGAGTAATATATATGGGAGAATTTTTTGCATAGTTTTGAATGCATACGTAATGGCACTACATTTTTTTCTCTGGATATTTGTGTTCCAGAAATTGTGAGTTTCTTGCACAATACATTCGTTGTATTTGTGACAAAATTTGTGAGAGATAGGAAACTTGGTTAAGTTTTCTAGTGGCTTCATGTCGTAGTGCATATGGAAGAAGTCTTGGGTAAGACACTGTGATTTTGGAGTTCTGTTATAATGAGTTGTGGCACATGGGTGATTTTTTCTAGAATTTTCTTGACAGTTTTTTTTTGCCGAGTTTTTGCCTTTTTTTTAGTCAGTTAGTATGCTAAATGGAGAGAGTTTTATAGTTTTTGACTATAACATTGAGTTATTCTCTGGAGAATTGGAGTTAGAATTGAGATATAATTGAGATATATTTGGATTATAATTGGAGGTATATATTATTTTGGAGTTATTTGAGATATAATATATGGGAGATATATTTTTGGCCATTTTTGATATTTGCCAATAGTGATATGAGCTATGTTTAGTTCAATTATTTTGCAGCCATCTTTGTTGCAAATGGAGACACATATTTGGAGATTATGGGGCAATATTTGTGAGTATGTGAGTTAGTTGCCTTGAGTGCACATTTTTTTGGAGATATATTTTTGGAGCCTTGTTTGTTCCACATGGTAGTTATTGGGGAAATAGAGGTAAAATATTTTGTATTTGCCGAAATAGAGGTGATTATTCCTCTATTCTGGAGTGGTGATTTTTTTTTTATTGACATGCGCCTATGGAGAAATAAGAGAATAATATAAGGGGGGGGGGTTGGTTATTAACCAAATGGGGGAAATATTTTTATAACCGGAGTGGTGTTATTATTAATATGGTGTCTCATAATGGAGTTGGAATTAATAATTCTTGGGCGGGGTGACCCTTTTTTTGTGGTTATGGGAGTTTTTTTTTTCGAGACAAGAGAAGATTTCTGTGGTTCTTTTTTTTGGCGGTTTCGTGACTATTTAGTTTAGGCTAATGGCATTACTGCATTACGAGTCATTTGGATATGTGTGTGCATTATTTTATGTTCACAAGTGTGTTATTTTTGGAGAAATATAATATAGGCAAAGTCATGTTGAGAGAATAAGTCTCGAGAACAAATTTTTGAACACATTAGTCATATCCTGGAGTTAATTCTGTGAAATGTGTCAGTTAGAACGTTTTTTTGAGAATCATGAGTTTCCAAACTTATGTGTCTGACTAGACAATTCTTGTGCTGTTGTTTGAACATGCGTCCGCAGGCGATTTTTCTGCTGACAAGCGATGTGATGAGCGCTGTGCTGTTTCTTTTCCTCTGATGGTGACAGATCAGAATTTTTGCAATATCTGGAAATGTTGGCTATAGCATTTCACGAAAGCGCATGGGTGAGAGTTTGCTTTCTGGCAAATTCCGGGGCTTTACATGGAGCATTTCTTGGGATAAACACGGGTGTTATGCATATTATACATGTATTATGTATTTTGTGATTGGGGAAATCTTCTTGTG
>NC_061093.1:70440468-70450468 GCF_015104395.2 Macrobrachium nipponense
TCTCCCGATGGGTTTCATTAAGATCTGCAAACGTCAAATTAATTTCAGCTTGCGAGAACATTGGCCCACGAGAAATATGAAGCGCCTCAGTGGCGTGATCGGTATGGTATTGGCCTGGATACCTCGGTGACAGCGAGTCGATTCTCGGGCACTCCACTGAGGTGTGAGAGATGTGTATCTCTGGTGATAGCAGTTCACTCTCGACGTGGTTTCGGAAGTCACGTAAAGCCGTTGGACCCGTTGCTGAATGACCACTGGTTTTCATGCAACGTAAAAACACCATACAAACAAATAAACAAAACAAGAAATAATACATCTGGGGAAATTAAAACTAAAGACTGAATCTCGTTATGCATTTCAGACCACAATCACCCTTAGACATCCCACCTACGCAAAGTGGATCATTCTTCCAACAAAAAGGGTACCTCTTACATTTTTTAAGATTTAGGTCACTGAAAGTGAATAATTTACCCATTAGATAACTTAAGCAAATTCGTCGATTACCTTTCGGCAACGTGAATCTGCAAGACAATTAAGAAATTGCGATCGAAATTATATAGGCGCCGACCGATTCAGTTTAACAGGGGAGATGGTTGATTTCGGGAATGTCTGTAGCAATACAGTTAACTTTAACTTTTAATCGTAAAGCTTATCATTTAAATTGTATCCCCCGCACGCCATATTTCTGTTATGTTTGTGTATGTAGAAATAGGGCATTAGCAGTTCAAAAGTTCCTAAAACATAGTTTCCATGTGTCAAGGTAAATTTCGTCCTTAATTTCTTCGGCACAAATAAAAACAGGACAAATAATGAATAGATCTACATGAAATAAAAAAAAAAAATGAATACAGAAACACGCGAAGAAATTTTGCGCAGTTCCCCCAAGATCATAATTTCCATTCATAACAGGCAAAAAAAAAAAAAAAAAAAAAAAAAAAAAAAAAAAAAAACAAAAAAAAAAAAAAAAAAAAAAAAAAAAAAAAAAAAGGAAAAAAAAAAAAAAAAAAAAGTTTCGCTCGCTAATGGCGCCATCACGACTGTTATTATCTTCCGGGCATCACATTTATCTTCGCCAAGATCCCCCGGGGGTGGGAAGGAACGATAACAATCCCCTCCCACTGAGATAACCCAAAGCCACCGAAAAGACTTGAAAGTGTTTATTTAAACGTCATTAAGTGGGATCAGCTTCTAAATCAACAAAGCAACTCCAGAAACGGTGCTACTGTTTGCCGTTAGTCTCATTTTAATTTACGGGCTGCTGAAGAGCAAGAGCCCGTGCCAGCATAAGGCTGGATTAATCTATCATCTTCATCATTTTAATGCACTTTATTCGTCCGGATGAGATTCATATCTGGAATATTTCTCGCCTCCCTGATGTGTCTTCTGCATTGTAAAGAAAGTTCCTCGTTGGACGAGTGGTTTTCGTGCTTGGCTGCCAATCCGGTGGTCCGAAGTTCGATTCTCGGCTCGGCCAACGCGGAATCAGAGGGATGTATTTCTGGTGATAGAATTCCTTTCACGTATATAATGTGGCTCGGATCCACAATAACTGTAGGTCCCGTTGCTAGGTGACCAATAGTTCCTAGCCACGTTAAAAATACCATAATCCTTCGGGCCAGCCCTAGGAGAAGCTGTTTAATCAGCTCTGTGGTCTGGTTAAACTAAGATATACTTATACTTTTACTTGTACAGAAAGACTTTTTAAATGAGTAACGTGGTTTAGTAGCATTTTTAACTGAGGAGGAATGGTATGAGAAACCAATTTTTTTTTTAATCTTTTATTATAAAAATACAATTACAGTCCAATAATTTACATTATTTGGATAATTCTGTTAATACAAAAATATAATTTTTTTTCGTAAGAGCTTGTTTATACGTCCAGCTCTTTGTAGCAGCCTCGCGAGGTTTTCGACGAAACGTTATGGTAAATCAGACGTCCTTTATTGCAATATTTTGCCTTAAAGCTCTAGAAGCTGTCATTCTTGCGTGATCGGATAACAGTTTTCGATAAGCCGATCAGCAAGCGGAATTTTCAAAGAATTTCAATATAAAGGAAACACAATTACCTGCAGTATCAACATCAGCCACGCTCATTTGGAGGTATTTATACGTAAGCTTCCACAGGATCGATCGATCATCGATCAGCAGGTAATTTGAATTTACCCGCGGGCTAGAGACCCTCTCTGAAGGCTCGATTCGTCTACAGCTGTTTTGGCGTGTTTGTGTCAAGGCGTTTGTGTCAAGGAGAAGCCTCTGGATGCTTTGATGGACCCATCGACGTCTTCTGTGGTACTAAATGTCAACGCCCTCTATCGCGCAGTTTAATTAAGTCACCTGCCACGAAAGATAATTCTCAGGTTCCGTGGACTCATTTGGGTTCTGCCTTTTTCACACTTTCCTATCTTGATCTCCTTAGTGGAATGTTTCTTTATCTTTTCATGTACAGATTGTAAACATCACATCGTAGTGTTGTGTGGGTTATAAGTCAAGATATAAAGAACCAAACTAATTATGTAAAGTGTGGCAATGTTGCCTTAAACTCTCTCTCTCTCTCTCTCTCTCTCTCTCTCTCGTCTCATCTCTCTCTCTCTCTCTCTCTTCCATAGTACTGGCTTGCTTAATAAAAAAAGTTTCCCTTTCGTGTGAGCATGCGAAGGTGGTAGAAAATGCCGGCAGCAAGAAGCACAATTAACACATCTTTGTAGGGTATTATAATGACTCTGGAACCAGAGTGAGTCTTAAAAAAGAGGATATTACAACTTGAAGAAAATATACGGTTTAATTCTACTGGCGCGTACATATGTATGTATATATATATATATATATATATATATATATATATATATATATATATATATATATATATATATATATATATATATATATATATATATATATATATATATTGCTAACGTGTATAGCAGAGTTTATTTTTCTCATTCTCATGGGAGGCAGTTTTGAAAGTAATACAGAGACTTACTGTTGAAGATATAAGAGTTGGGTTAACCAGCTCACTGAAGCAGTCAATCCTCATCCTTACAGGACCAAACCAGGAAAGTACTTGTTTGTGGTCCTACTCATTTATACCTCACCTTGAAAACCCAGGAAACTGAAAAATACTTTACGAAGAACAGTTGCCTGGTGAAGTTGTTGCCTTTCGGCCTTTTCTTTCATGCCTTCCAGTAAGCGCTAATTCGTCGCCGCAAGTCATTTCATTTCTAAGGAAAACAACACAATGAACAGATTCACTGGAACGCGCACATGAAAGCGCCAGACTTTTTCATCTGTTGCAATACCATGCACGTGTGGACCGTTTTCCTCGAGAATATAATCTCTTCTCTCTCTTCTCTCTCTCTCGTCGTCTCTCTCTCGTCGTCTCTCGTCTTCTCTCTCTCTCTCTCCTCCTTCCTCGTGTGTGTGTGTGTGTATGTGTTTCTTGGAATGAATGATACTATACTTAAAATATATCAATTTACGCATAAATTTGGTGTAAAGGAATGTTTTCATCTCAAGAATGGTTGCCTTTATAAACTTCTTGTTCCATGAAGAGTACAAAGGACATAATGCACACTTCGAATGATAAAGGACATCTGTTACAAAAAATGTTATACCTGATTTATTTTTAATACTTTTATCACAAAAAATGCATTTGATGACAAAATTGATAAAGAAGACCAGAAATTTGTGGGTATTTCTCATAGAAAAAATACCGCGAATAGGCGAATTCCCGCGAACCAAGAAGTGAACTTATGAAACCACCGACAAGTATCACAGATGGCTGGCTGAGAAACGAGATGGTAGAAGTAATTGGAAATTGTGCGTCCTTCAGACACCGATGAGCTGGAAAGACCGCACATTTTGGTATGAATGAACTTTCCTAAGACATGAGAGAGGTTTAAGCAACGATAATTTATTCATGTTACTTATGACATTGGAAATAGAATTTAATGACTGTCACCAATGGAAATAGCTGATATTGATGGTCATGAGCCATAATACGGAAGGATCTAAATGGTTATCAAAGGATAACAATATAGATGAGAGAGAGTAATTATTAACACATGAAATAAAAATAGTTTACCTTTTGACGACGACTGAACGAAACTAGTGTTATCAAAACCTGCATTGAATTAAAAAGGTTTTCGTTGACGGCTACGTTTTGATCATTCGTTTTAGCATGGGTCATGAAAATTGTCAGTTACGATCGATATACTTCCATCGTATTTGGCAACAGATCCAGCTTCATAGAAGAGGAGTCTTTATTTCATTCTAAAACTCCAATAAAAGGTAAATTGAGCGGAAACGATCCAATTAGGAGAATTCCCGTGAAATTGAAGTTATGGCTCTTTCGCTCCGAATCTCTCCCACAGAAAATGCGCGATTTCCTTGTACCCCGAATCATTCATCATTAACCCTGAACCTCCTTTCATGTTCTCTTTCTTCCATCTTACTTTCCTGTACCCTCTCCTAACAACAATTGCCTTATAGTGCAGCTGCGAAGTTCCTCGTTGGACAAGAGGTTTTCGCGCTCGGGTACCAATCCGGTGGTCCAAAGTTCGATTCCCGGCTCGGTTAACGCAGAATCAGAAGAATTTATTTCTGGTGATAGAATTTCTTTTCTCGATATAGTGTGGTTCGGATCCAACAATAAGCTGTAGGTCCCGTTGCTAAGTGACCAATTGGTTCCTAACCACGTAAGAATATCTAATCCTTCGGGCCAGCCCTAGGAGAGCTGTTGATCAGCTCAGTGGTCTGGTTAAACTAAGATATACCTACATAAGTGCAGCTGCGAGGCTTCCCTCCTGTTACACCCATCACCCCTTCACTGTCATTTTCCATTTCAGTGCTGAATGGCCTCATTGGTCCCAGTGCTTGGCCTTTGGCTTAAATTCCATCTTCAGTTCAGTTTGTTAAACCTGAACTAACCTCAAAAGTATAATAAGAGAAATCAGACATTATTAATAAAAAACATTTATCTTTTTACCAACCAAATTACCATTTCGTCTGTTCTTATTTACAAAAAGGAATAAGTGTTATAGTAGAGTCACATCAACCGTGCATTTGATGTCTAGGCTAGTCCCTTACGGCGCTCCTGATTGGCTATTGATAAGCCAGTCATAAGACTGGAAACTCTCAGTCTCTCGAGAGAGTTCACATAGGCAGGTTGAATGTTCCATCTCTCCTGAGGGATACTTTTGAAAGACGTATGCTTAAGAGAGGTGGAATATACATCCTACCTATGTGAAATCTCGAGAGAGGCTGAGAGTTTCCAGCCCTGTGAATGGCTTATCAACAGCCAATCAGGAGTGTCGTAAGGGACTTGCCTTGACTTCAAATGCACGGTTGATGTGAATCAACTATAGTATATGAGGTTTCATCTTATGAAAACTTGGGAGATAATACCTGGGAGCTGTTTGCTCTATGAACAAGAGCCCGTGCTGGCAAAAGGCCAGCTCAACAATAACTATAGACGAAATTAGGTGCTGCTGTGTAACTGTGCAAGTCATAATGGAACTTCTGGGAACGCAGCCAATTTTGACTCACAGCTGGAAGGTTACTGCGAATACGAAAACATTCAAGACTGTATGGATCTCGACATTGTCCTATAGCAAGTAAAAAAAATCCAAAATCTGGTAAAAAAAAAAAAAAAAAAAAAAAAAACTAATATGCTACATTCTTCCCCCTTCAAATCTATAACGATAAACATTTCTGTAGAATTTGTCCGACTGTTTAAAAAGTATAATATGAGGCGGAATTTCGTCCTATTGCTAGTTTTATTGGAAATTATATAAAAAAAATAAATATATGGATGTAAATTAAAATTTCATTGAGCAAGTTGCTACTAATCGTTTATTTCATTAAAAGGCACAAACAAAATATTGATTTTTGGGGGAAAATAAAATTATTTTTAGGATTTCGTAAGCATAAGATACATAAACATATATATTCGTGCAGGCACGTGCAAAAGCACAGAGGAGCTCGAACCTACACACACACGCGCACACACACACACACACACACACACATATATTATATATATATATATAATATATAATATATATATATATATATATATATATATATATATATATATATATATATATATATATTATATGGTTGCTACTTCCATAATGCATATATCCTCTCTTTGACTGTATGAAATGTTATATAAAAGAGGTTTGCAACATTTTCAGATTCCTTATTTAGCTTAGGGTTATAGGATGTCAAACAATGTATGTTCAGATTTTGCATAACATAATTTAAAAGTATATAACGTAGAATGTGAAAAGACAGAGAGATTAACTTTGTCCGTTCCAAGCTAGAAATTGTTTCCATAAGTTGTCATCGCCTCGAGATAGAGGAACTCGAGATATCTGTTTTGTTTTGGAAACGTCAACACGTCTGATAAAGGACTTCTGTTTTGGACGAGTACGTCTTTGTTGAGCATACTACGTACGTGACTGTTTCAAACATGTATTTCTTTGCTGAATAACCACGGGAAGATTTCACGATTTTTTTGTAAAGTTACGTCATATTAGAAGCTTCTAGAAAGATTGCACCATCTTTCACAAGCCCAAAACTATTTGAGCCCGTCAGTCTCTTGAAGCTGTCCATACAAGGAGAGAGAAAGAGCATTCATTACAGACTTTGAATTCCTGGCGTATAGATCTCTCTCTCTCTCTCTCTCTCTCTCTCTCTCTCTCTCTCTCTCTCTCTCTCTCTCTCTCTCCCGCGCCACTTTTGATTTCAAATTAATGTAAAGACTGTAGTGTACGTAATTGTTGGTCACCCATATAAATTTTAGATTTTATATTTCTTAGAGTTATTCAATATTATTTAGCGCTTTTTGTGGAATCTGAAGAAACATTGTACAAGTGTGTAACAGCGCCTTTTCATTTGTGAAATATTGAGAATTGGTGAAATTTTTGGAGCAGAAAGAAACAATTGGTACCAAGGTAAAGTGTTATTAAGGTTTATCAGTTGCAACTAATAGCTACAGTGGTTTGGAAAACGATTTCAATTTTTACACATTACAAAAATTTTTTTTTTTTTTTGGTTTCATTTGAAGTGAATTTTTGTGAGCATTTATCCATTTTTCTTATTGAAGTGATGTTTTGTGCATTTATCCATTTTCTTATTGAAGTGTGTGTTTTTATTTTATATTCTGTGTGAGTAGTGCTTTTTACAATTTTGGTATTTTCCACATTTTTCTGTATTTTCAATTGCATTCACAATTTGATTAACTTAGTTGTCTTCATTAATTATTCGTTGCACATTTAATTGAATTTATCACTTGTGAATTAATTTGCATTTACTTAGAAATCTTTTGAAGTTATAGTGTTGTTTAGCACTTGAGAATTAATTTCAAATTTTAGTTATTGCCTAACACTTGAATTTTGATTGAATTAATTAATTTTCTTGACTTTTGTGATAAATTAGTTTTGATTTGATTTTACTTAATTAATTAAAGAATTAATTCAACTGCTTTGTTTTCAAGTAACAATAAATTTCCCTGATATTGTGAATTTCACTTATAAATTTTGAATTTAATAATAAATTTTTGTATTTGAAATTTTTATAAGTGTTTTCTTTTCCACCAGTATACCTAAGTGATTATATTTATGTTTAGGTAGAGACATAGAGTGTTAATTGAGCTGTTTTCCTTCAATTTACTTGAAGTGAGTTAGAACCAGGGAAGTACTTAGACTTCTGAAATCAGGGAAATAGTTACACTTTTAAAGTTGTTGATGGAGTGATGCCCTTTAATTAATTTAATTATATATAAGATTACCTCACACCTGTTTCAATGAACTTAGTCTTATTTTCTGCAATACTGGTAAGTTGTTTAAGGGATCACTGTTGCTTTTAGAGTACGCTGTCGTATTTACCTGTGATGAAGGTTCAGGTGTCTGGCTGTTGTGAGGTAACAATTAATGATTGGTAAGAAGTGTAGTAACCAGATACTTGGCACTTCGTCACAATATATATATATATATATATATATATATATATATATATATATATATATATATATATATATATATATATATATATATATACATATAGATTATGTGTGTGGGTTTATGTGTGTATGTATGTAGTATTACCTTCTCTCTGTGTAGTGCATGCAAGCATATTCAGAATTTATATCAGACATACCGATTATTTTGTGTTGAGTTCAAAGTATTGTACACAGTTACACAATTTTTTGAGTTAATTCTCGGTAATAAATTCATTTCAAACAAGAGTGGTATAATTTCAGGCTCATCTTTATATATTAGAAGGAAAATTCCGAAATATATTGTTAATTAAAAAGCACAAAACATTCCGAACATCGAATGAAGGTTGGTCGTGAGGATCAGTTGAAGCCAGAATTGGCGTAGAAATCGGATCAGGTAACCAGAAACAAAATTCGTTTAGGAGTTGTAAATAAAGTTCACGGTCGAATATTTTTTTTTACTTCCACCAAATTATTTAATTAATTAGAAAGGTCTTTTTAATATAGAATGGGAAGATGTTCCTAGGTAGAGTAATTGATTTTGGGTTAATAAAAAAAAAAGCTATTGATTATACGACTGGTGATTCCAGTAACATTTCCTAGTAACATAGTGATGTACGGAATGCTTCATTTATCCATGGTTATTTAACAAAATGACATAAACGCAAAGTGATATTTGTTGATTGCACAACGACCGAATAAAAAAATGCAGTATATATAATGATGGAATAAAAAAATTCCTTTGCTATTAAAAATAAGAAAACAAATCTCATTTTCCAAAGAGAAAAAGTTAATTTTTAATTAAATATAATTCGTTTCCTTCTTCAAGGTGAATATGACGAAAGAAGAGGATGTAGTGTGATAAATTCATTTATGTTAGGTATTTTGAAAACTACACTTTCGATTATCAAGATGTAGATCATGGGTGATACCCTTCGCTCATCGAAAATTTTTTTGTTTTTTTTGAAATGATGGTTGAAAGGAAACCAGGAAGAGACGCTTTGAATCAATTTGCCAGCATTAACTGGAATGTCCAGGGAGGGCCTGGAAGGACGAGCATTGATCAGTCAGAGAACATTTCAAAGCACTGGAAGTGAATTTACCAACGCAAATTCATATTAGAATGGAATTTTAGTTTTGCCGGAATCGTTATTCCACCAGAAATCTTAAATCAATTTTAGGAGATTATCAAGTATTTGCGAGATTCACTGAGTCAGAATAGAGTGGGGATCCTAGCTGTTGTTTATTGTGCGAGCTTTGATTTAAATGTATTGGGATAATTTGCAAAATGAGAATAGTTTTGTTATAAAAGTCCACGAAGGGGAAAAGAAAACTCGAATGTAATAAGATTTTGTTAACGTTGATTAATTACATATCTATCTATCTATCTATCTATATGTATATATATATATATATATATATATATATATATATATATATATATATATATATATATATATATATATATATATATATATACGTAAATAGCCACATGAAAGGTGAAGAATCAAAGACCAGGTACCAAGCGCTTTCGTGTATTGCGTTAAATAGCCACACTTCATGTGGCTATTTACGTACATATTTGTCACGTGCTGTTTGGTGACTTATTGCTGATATATATATATATATATATATATATATATATATATATATATATATATATATATATATATATATATATATATATATATATTACTATATATATATATATGAGAAACGAAGCTTGAAAGTTTATTTATTCATTCAATTATGTTGGGGCTTTGTAGCACAATCCATAAAGTTTTCTCCTTTTAATGCATTGTACATTAGTCGCGGATTAATCTGCTGGGGAATTTGTGATATGGAATGGCTGTGGTTAGTCCAATAAAGACAATGATAACCCTACACTTCCCATACTGGAAAGCGTATTGTTATGATGCACGTGAATGCTGGAATGAGTTTCTCCCCCTCCGTTGTATCTCATAATTCTGCAGGGCCGCTGTCATCCAGTGCTAATTCGAG
>NC_061093.1:70455468-70492747 GCF_015104395.2 Macrobrachium nipponense
ATTGTGCTCATTTACAAATGAAAATGGGCTTTGTGTGTGTGTTTTATTTATTTATTTTTGGGGGGGGGCAAAAACGGATAGCAACGTTAATTATTATTTATTTTTTTAAGTTTCCATTGGAGCCTAGTAATGGCCTCTCCTCGTCTGTCCCAAACATTTTCCAATTCCTAGATGTTTAGAAGTGTGTTCTTTATTTAATTTTGAAACGAACAATAACCTATTTAAAGAATATTTTACTGAATTTTCAAGAATATCAGTTAGTGGTTTTCTTACTTTCTTTATTTTCACGTTCCATTTCTTGCCTTTGAAATAGTATATGCTTGTTAAAACACTCAGCAGCGCAGAACTATTCATGTAAGCGTGTGAAAACACACCATAAACATATAAATATTCAATTAACTTTCCAAGATAGCAAAGCGTGGTTTCTTGCCTCCGTCTCCATATATATATATATATATATATTATTATGTATATATATATATATATATCTATATATATCTTATATCTATATATATTATATATATATTATATATAAATATTATATTATATAATTATTAATAAGTATATATAATACATATATATATATATATATTTACTATATATTAATATATATATAATATATATATATATATATAGTATTATATATATATAATGAATATGATATCATATGGATACTATCAATATCATATATATATATATATAGTATACATATTGTATATATATATATATATATAGATAGACTAGTTATATTATATATATACATTATATAAATATATAGATAGATATATATATATATATATATATATATATACTATATATTATATATATATATATATAATATATATATATATATATATATATATATATCTAATATATATATAATATATATATATATATATATATATATATATATATATGTGCCTTTGTTAGAAGCCCCCGTTCTGAAGTGTGGTTATATGAAGCAGACAGGTAATTATAAGAAAAGGTAATCTCTCTCTCTCTCTCTCTCTCTCTCTCTCTCTCTCTCTCTTTCTCATTAATACGCAAAACTACATCATTGCTGTCCTCTTCCATTACGCTATTTCCGAGGGATTAGTTTTAATCTGCCATGTAGTGGTATTCATTACCTTCTTATCTTCCTCATTAAAAAGAAAAAAATGTATTTTGTTGGCTTTAGCCAATTATTATTAGGATATACACTAATACGCCATATCAAAATGATACCCTCAATTTTTATACAGATGGCTTATCTCTAACTTTTTATGTCTTTTTTTCCTATTACCAATTAGAAAGTAAATGATCGTCTGCGTTTTATCAAAATATATATTATTGAGGCTAGATTTACTAGAATACTGAAGCAATAAAAGGAAAGAAAATTTTTAATTACCTACTGTTTTGAAGGCTACAACAGAAAACACGGTTTTTTGGGGGTTTAATGCTTCGAATTCTTCAATAATTTTCACTCGTTTGAATATACAGATTTGTGAGGTAAAAACTGGGCTATATTCTCTTCCATTTTCGTATTACTATATTATATTATTATTATTATTATTATTATTATTTTTATTATTATTATTATTATTATTATATTATTATTATTATTATTATTATTATTATTATTATTATTATTATTATTATTATTATTATTATTATTATTATTATTATTATTAATAATAATAATAATAATAATAATAATCTTCGTAGTAGCCATGATTCCCATGACAAAAGTACTACAGAAGATGGATGCCTGTACCAACTCAAGAAAAGAGGCAACAGAATCAACCATCTGATGTTCATGGACGACACCAAGCTGTATGGTAAGAGCATCAAGGAAATAGATACCCTAATCCAGACTGTAAGGATTGTATCTGGGGACATCAGGATGGAGTTTGGAATAGAAAAATGCGCCTTAGTCAACATACGAAAAGGCAAAGTAACGAGAACTGAAGGGATAAAGCTACCAGATGGGTAGCAACATCAAACACATAGATGGAGACAGGATACAAATACCTGGGAATAATGGAAGGAGGGATATTAAAACAAGAGATGAAGGACACGATCAGGAAAGAATATATGCAGAGACTCAAGGCGATACTCAAGTCAAAACTCAACGCAGGAAATATGATAAAAGCCATAAACACATGGGCAGTGCCAGTAATCAGATACAGCGCAGGAATAGTGGAATGGACGAAGGCAGAACTCCGCAGCATAGATCAGAAAACCAGGAAACATATGACAATACACAAAGCACTACACCCACGAACAAATACGGAGAGACTATACATAACACGAAAGGAAGGAGGGAGAGGACTACTAAGTATAGAGGACTACGTCAACATCGAGAACAGAGCACTGGGCAATATCTGAAAACCAGTGAAGACGAGTGGCTAAAGGAGTGCATGGGAAGAAGGACTAATAAAAGTAGACGAAGACCCAGAAATATACAGAGACAGGAGAATGACAAACTGAACAGAGGACTGGCACAACAAACCAATGCACGGACAATACATGAGACAGACTAAAGAACTAGCCAGGGATGACAATTGGCATGGCTACAGAGGGGAGAGCTAAAGAAGGAAACTGAAGGAATGATAACAGCGGCACAAGAACAGGCCCTAAGAACCAGATATGTTCAAAGAACGATAGACGGAAATAACATCTCTCCATATGTAGGAAGTGCAATACGAAAAAATGAAACCATAAACCACATAGCAAGCGAAATGCCCGGCACTTGCACAGAACCAGTACAAACAGAGGCATGATTCAGTGGCAAAAGCCCTCCACTGGAGCCTGTGCAAGAAACATCAGCTACCTTGCAGTAATAAGTGGTACGAGCACCAACCTGAGGCAGTAATAGAAAACGATCAGGCAAAGATCCTCTGGGACTATGGTATCAGAACGGATAGGGTGATAAGTGCAAATAGACCAGACGTGACGTTGATTGACAAAGTCAAGAAGAAAGTATCACTCATTGATGTTGCAATACCATGGGACACCAGAGTTGAAGAGAAAGAGAGGGAAAAAATGGATAAGTATCAAGATCTGAAAATAGAAATAAGAAGGATTTGGGATATGCCAGTGGAAATCGTACCCATAATCATAGGAGCACTAGGCACGAACCCAAGATCCCTGAAAAGGAATCTAGAAAAAACTAGATGCTGAAGTAGCTCCAGGACTCATGCAGAAAAGTATGATCCTCGAAACGGTGGCGCACATAGTAAGAAGAGTGGATGGACCCCTAAGGAGGCAAGGATGCAACCCGGAACCCCACACTATAAATACCACCCAATCGAATTGGAGGACTGTGACAAAGCAAAAAAAAAAAAAAAAAAAAAAAAAAAAATTAATAATAAATAATAGCTAAAACAAAATTAAAATTCTTTGACTTTTACGAATTTTTCTTGATCATCACGATGATTGAAAATATATACTATTAGCAATAAGATCATTGTTTGCCACGATTTCAGTATACATACTACATCGTAGGGTTTAAGCTTTCAAACTTTTACCAGAATTTGTATGAAACAATACAAAAAAAGATGTATTTTTCAAACATTGGGATACTCCAATAGATTAGAAAAAATACTCTCTTTCTGGTTTCTAATTCCCAGGATTTTACCTTCTTTCATAACAGGTTTGTGGTCTGCCTGGAAAAGTATTTGTTAGACAAATACTGCTTACGTTTTCGTCGTTTTTCGTGGCAGATATTGATTCTCGCTCTTACGTACAGATTTAAGAAAAAAAATCTCTTTCTGGCTTCTAATTCCCAGCCTTTTACCTTCTTTCATAACAGGTTTGTGGTCGGCCTGAAGTGTGTTGTTGATACTTGGGACAGAAGGAAGTTTTAGTTTATTTAATTTTTATTTTGACTTGATGGTGAGGATAACAGATATCTAAATATAGACTCTCCCTTCTTAGAATGGAAGTAATTCGAGTGTACTCTCCCTTGAAGTGTGTTGTTGGTACTTGGGACAGAAGGAAGATTTCGTTCATTTTCATTTTTACTTGATGGTGAGGATAACAGGCATCTAAATATAGATTCACCCACCCTTTTTTTCTTCATTTACATTGACCTGACACATAAAGGTCACGAAGAACTCTTCCTTAGCAGTCTTATTTTCTGTTTTAAATCTTAGATTGATAAACAATTAAGACCATCTGCTTGAACAACCTAAGGAGCATTAAGGACACTGAGAATGTAGAACTTACTCCTCTCTGTCATGACGACATCATCTATTATTATTAATCGGCTTAATTCCAGCGTTAACTCTTTGATGTAGGAATTTGCCGAATAGATTCATCCTCTCGAAGGAGGAGCGCCTTTGAGAGACTTTCGTCAACCAAGATTCTCTTGAAACCTATACAAGGCATTGGGGTTCCTCTGATCATTTATCAGAATGGATGCTGCAATATCAAAGAGAGAGACAGGACTGACAGGCAGACAGAGAGCTAACGTTAACGTCCCATTCTGCCATTTGTAAAGTTTAAGTATATCTTTAATTTTTACCTAGACTACTGAGCTGATTAACAACTCTCCTAGGGCTGGCCCGAAGGATTATATAGTTTTACTTGGCTAGGAACCAATTGGTTACCTAGCAACGGGACCTACAGTTTATTGTGGAATCCGAACCACATAATATCGAGAAATAATTTCTATTACCAGATATAAATTCCCTTGATTCCGAGTTGGCAGAGCCGAGAATCGAACTTCGAACCACCGAATTGGTAGGCGAGCGCGAAAACCACTCGTCCAACGATGAACTCTCTGCCATATGTAATCGTGCTCTTACTCCTGATTCAGTCCTTCAGGGAACTTCTGACTGTTCCAAAGTCAGTTCGTGTATTTTCTGAATAAATCTCGAATAAATTGATAAAATAATAAGTTTTTTTTTTTTTTTATAGAACATCATTGCGAATTATTATCATCACTAGCTTGATGGCACACGATATGCTTCGCTAGAACCCGACGCTACCAGTTATGTCTCCCTTAACCGCACGATCCCTTAATTATGTTACCCCCACCGGGGCGGACAAAAACAGGTTTGCAGAAGGAGGGTGGCTGTGCCATGTCTCCCCTACCCTCCCGATCCCCTACCTACATCGCCCCACCCAGTTGACCTATATAGGGAAATACGTACAGTAATGCATCCAGTACTGCATGGGGCAGAGCTAAGTACCTCATCCAATAAAGTATCCGCGTCCGTTTACGTATTTTTCTTCTATTCCTTATTCTCTTCAGTGTTCTCATTTACGTTCACTCGGAAAAACTCGTTGGCTGGTGGCTTTTACGCCTTTTGTGTTCAGGGTCTTTGTCAGGTAGTGTTTGTTTATATATATATATATATATATATATATATATATATATATATATATATATACTATATATATATATATATATAGATATATATATATATATATATATATATATGCAGCGTGCCGTTATCTTATCTGACGGACTCCGTAGTACTGAGATGCAGATAAAGCTAAACAAAAAATTAAATAAAAATAAGTAGTGTCTGTTTCAAATATCTCCTGAGGGAAGAGGCCAACTTAATCTCAAACAGCATCTTTAGGCGCTCGTATTCTATCAGCCAATGATCAGTGAGCTACATTCTATGCCAAAGATAGTTAAGTCGTCCATTCATAATTTTCCGTTCTTGCTTGTCATTGATGTTGCGTTGCATTGCGTTGTATACCGGTTCGTTATTCTCCTATATTCTTTAATTTTCATTTATCATTGATAGTTTTGATCCGAACTGGGCCGCTGGTATGGTCGCTAGCGACGTGGCGTACCGCTCAGATTGCGTCTCCCTCCGTGGGTGATGGAAAATAAACTTGTTCTGTATCATGATCAGTTGCTGTCGCAGTGTTGTTGGGGGGGGGGGGGGGGGTGGGGGGGGGGGGGGTTCTTCATCGGTGGGAGGTTGAAACCTAAGTTCTTGGGATGCTTGAATTTATGGGTCTTGTTGAAAATTAATATTATACAACTGAACCCAGAACGTTGCTCTAAATATTTATTTACAACACATTGGAAAAATGGTTAGCATAAACAACAGTAAATAAGTCTGAAATCCTACATTGTAGTTGAATTATTATTCACGATCCACCGCTCACCCATACGTCATTTCTTTTAGAATATCCAAGGAAGATCAAAAGTTCCTACCTAGACTTCCTTGCTTGTCGTAACTGGAAAATATTATTATTATTATTATTATTATTATTATTATTATATTATTCTTATTATTATTATTATTATTATTATTATTATTATTATTATTATTATTATTATTATTATTATTATTATTATTATTATCATTATGTAGAACCAGTAAAACTGTCTTTATGTTATTGCTATATAAGCATTAAATTGCTTCGGCGAATTTTCTGCTCGTTTTTATGAATTTTAACAAATAAGGACAAACAAATATACTGTACTATACTATACTATTATTATTATTATTATTATTATTATTATTATTATTATTATTATTATTATTATTATTATTTTATTATTTTATTATTATTATTATTATTATTATTATTATTATTATTATCCATATACAAAGGAAATGAATATTTGTGTCCCGTATGTCTACCTCAATCTGTCTTTTCATTATTCTCTGTTGCTATACCTTTGTTTTCCAACTTCTTCCTCCCCTCCTTGCCATTAAATCTCAGACAAAGCCATAAAATGGAACTTCTGAATCATATATCTTTGATTAACAAAGTCTAACTTTCTAACTCGGTTCTAACTCTCCAAACACCTACCTCGCAAAGGACGTAAAACTAAGCGTTAATCTTGCCTTAGCTGTTCACCATACACCGTTCTATTACACTTTACGAGCAGTCTAGGAACCCTAGCTATTTACAATATATTTATTACCTACTTAAAGCGCACGCACACACGGACACACACATGCACACAAACCCACACAAAATTTTCAATTTAATATTACTCTCCCGGGAGAAAAATAATTCCATAGCAGCCAGCATTTCGTGACATTCTTCAAGTGTGGAAAAGCGAAACGGATATTAACTCTAAAAGCTAAAAACTTAAATATAATAAGACAGAAATACGAAAAGGTAATTCAAGTATTGTATGAAAAATGTAGTTTTCATGACTTCATTCTGGTTATACGAAATTCTCCGAGAGTAATTACGCTCATTAGTTTTTTTTATTTTTTTTTACGCTAAATAACGAAGACGTGCGTGACGTAATTCTACGACCACAGAATGATTTAAGTGGACTAAAACTTCAGATGAAAATATAAACGTAGTTTAATTAGTTTTGAAAAGATCGAATGAGAAGACTACCTACAAAGAAGGAAGTCGTCTCTTAAAACTTACCAAATCTGAATGTTTATTGCAGTATATAATTTCAATTAACAAAGTAAAATTATAATAAAAAAAATAAACACGAAAGAGAACGCAAAGAATAAAGACAACTGAGACAATACAAAGAAATAATTAATTAGTGCAAGTGAAAATTCTAATGTTTACTGCAAGATTTTGAGGACGTAGCTAGAATCCTGTGTCATATTTTATATTATTTTTGATCTCATTAACCAGTTATTTTCTAACATTATTTACCGACCACTAAAGAATTTAGTCGTTTTGCTTAAACAATAAATCAAAAAAAAAAAACTATTACCTAACTGCATACGAGTTGCCGCTGTGACATGTCGAATAATAAATAAGCTGTTAAATAAAATAGATAAAAGTTTTTTTTCTTTCTTTTTTTACAGTACCATGAGGAATAATGAATTCAAATCAGTGTTCTCTTCTCAGAATCCGAATAAGGACAGTAATAGGCGATATAAAATTCACGTATGAATTACTCAAACGCCTACTAGAAAGAGAAAATAAAAGAGTAGCTTTAATTTGATAATCGGTTATTGTTGTTGTTGGAGATTAAGCTGGCCTTATGCCAGCACGGGCTCTTGCTCATAGAGCAGCCCGTACTGCCAGCGCATGTCATCATGGCCGGTGATCCGGTTTTGTAACTTTCAGGATTACTCAATTCCATTTCCATTTTTTATTCAATAAGACAAAAGGATTGTGGTACCTGATTTGAATTAAAATCCTTTTGGGCTCGTTAGTCCTGGGTTTTGTTGGTTTTTAAATACCAAAAAAAAAAAAACGTTATTAAAAATGCCTTATTTTTTCAACCACCAATCCTATTTTTTCTCTTCTTTAGTCATTTTTATAAATTGCTGTTTCCGTTCTGTAATCCGCAGTTTTCAACGAGCTATCATCTGATGAAAAGCCCAATTCAATTCAGACTACAAAGTAAGTCGAATCTATTGCAGGCAAAGCTTACTTCCCGTCAACTAGTTTGAAGTCTATTTTTCCAGTCGCATTCATTTCATAATTCTTCAGTCATTAACGACTGTTTTAATTCAAAGAGAGAGAGAGAGAGAGAGAGAGAGAGAGAGAGAGAGAGAGGTCCTCCACTTTTTGTCTAAAAATCAGCAATTAAGTACTTTATTTGAGGAGGAAATTAGTTTTTCAAATCTTAAATGGTATAATCAAAGACTTTTCTATTTTACACCAAATAAAATTAATTCTAAAAAGTAACTAGCAGTATGAACCTTAACATACAAATTACTGGGATTACATAATCGAAACACTCCTAACCGATCAAGAGAAAGATTTCAGAAACAAAAAAGCATCGGGACAACTAACTATCAAACGAAGGCGCTAACAGAATAAACAGGACGAAGCCTTCGGGCCACCGAAAGCGAGACTCCTCAAAGGCCAAAAACTTAATTTTCGGGTGGACATAATTCTGAGAACCAAATCCTGCTGGGAAATACTGGAATCGCCGAGAGATGAGGTTAGACCGATGATCACACGAGTGAAAAATAGACATGGCTCCATGAATATCATCTGCATCTACAAGAGCGAAGGCAAAATGCATTCGCTAAGGGAAGTGCCGCACGGCAGCAGAGAGACGAACGCGTTATTAAAACATTCATACTTTTGTATGACAGACTATACTCTGTGGAAATAGGTAAGCTAACATCAGAGATGAATTCAGGTTTAGACGCGAAGTGGTGAATTATCTGGATCATATTTTCTTTTTCATTGTGGCACAGAAACCTCCATTTATGACAAATAGTTGTTAGGCTGATCTGGCCTTATGCAAGTGTGGACGCCTTCCCTTTGATCAGCCTGTGGAGTAATTAAGTCAGCTTCTGTTAATAAATCTTTCCTTTTCTCTCTTCCAAACCAACACAACATCGCCGTTGAGGAAGTAACTTTACACCTTATACGTAATTTTATACACACAATACAATATTAGCTATTGAAACAATAGCTTAACGCGAGTGAAAATAGATAGTTGTCTCTTATTTAGACGAAGAATACCAAATTGAAAATGCATTTCGACACGGAAATCAGCACCGTTGAGCAATAACTTTACACCTTATAAGTATTATACTCACAATACAATATTAGCTATTAAAACAATAGCTTAATACGAGTGAAAAGAGATTGTTGTGTCTTATTTAGACGAAGAAAAGCAAATAGGAAATGCATTTCGAGTGCAGGTTCAAAAACTTTTACCAAAAGCGCGAATTCGGTGACAGGAATGACGAAATCATCGATATGCTAAATTCGATGCAAATACCAAAGGCCGCCGAACGAGGGGGTTTGAGCCTTAGTCGAAAGCAATTGGATTCCCGGCATATGTCGGGAATGAGTGCCGGAACTTCAATATGCAAATCAATGCCAGATGAAGGTTTGCTAAAAACGAATCGGGGAAACGTATCTTGCACGTCCTGTTGTGTAGCTCGATTTCGCTGACCAATATTTCAAAGTTTTTCCTGGCCACAGTATTTTTAGCATACCAAAGAGAATTTAAATTGTTGATTAGAATAATCTAACAATCGTTTTCATATCAATGTCCATTTTTGAATATATGAATACGACAAGAAAGAATTCTCTTTTAGTTTTTTCTGAGTTAATCTGGTAACAGATAAACAAAAACACCAGGAACTCCTCCGCGACCTCTCCCTCTAAAAAAAAAAGCAATGAAAAAGGATGGATAACCTCACACACACACAAGACATGGGTTGGCAGCTTTGCTTATCTTGAGCCCTACAAATCTGCATGGAAATACCTATGGTCATCGTTGCACTATCGTCAAAAATGTAATGATCAGACATAAAATAACTCGATAAATAAAATGAAGCGTGTATAGGTGGAATGAATCGAAAACATGTGTTTATAAGAAAGATATTAAGAAAAGCGAAAAAACATTATTATTGGGGAAACGGGTGAGATTTCGTTCGAGTAATATACTTCCGAAGACAACGCCCCGGAGGAGGCGTCATTAAACTTGGGAAAAGTTTTCAGCAAAAGAACCGGCAACGGCTCGGGAAATAAATGTCACGCTATCAAGAATTTTTAATTTTTCGCAATATCTCTTCCCAGTTTCTTTTCCTAAATATTTCGCATTTCGCTCATTAACAATATAATATATATTATATTTATATATATTATATATATATATATATATATATATATATATATATATATATTATATATAATGTTAAAAAGTGACAGCATACAGGGAATGCCTAGATATGCACACGTCAATTAGGGAGGTCATTTAATTTTGCTAGAGAGATTCATTTTTATAATTACTTTAGAAAAAAGGTGACCAGCTTGGGTCAGGAAAAATGATAGGGTATCAGCAACATTATCAGTAGATGAGATGTGTATATATATATATATATATATATATATATATATATATAATATATATATATATATATATATATATATATATGGTATACACACACACATATATATATATATATATATATATATATATATATATATATATATATATATATATATATATATATATATATATATATATATATATATATATATATATATATATATATATATTTATATATATATATATATATATATATATATATATATATATATATATATATATATATATATATGTATGTATGTATGTATTGTATGTATATACATACACTGACGAGAAACAGGAATAGAATCGTATATATCTCAGGGAAAGTGGGAAAGTGCATTCATGCAAAATAGTCATCTCCCAAATTCCCTCGCATGTTTTGGTAAATGCGTTTTTTGAATAAGCGATATATCATACAAATAAACAAGGAAAGAAGCAACTTTCCCCCTGTGGTACCGCTCGTGAAATTAATTAAGAAAACAATGTCTTGCGAGGCGCTCTCAACAAACACACGATCATTCACCTTTTAAATCGATCTGAACAAAAAGCAAGATCCCGACTTCATTTCACTGGGCAAAACTCCTTCAAGCGTTGCAGAAAGTGGAAGTAGATATCAAGAGATAATCGTTAGTCGCTGCGTATTAAAAATAACTCTTACTTTGGTTCTGCACATTTAATGAAATGAATTCACCCTAAACATTTAATGAAATGAATTCACCCTAAACAATTGTTCCCAAATTTATTCAAAAGTCGAATATGACCACAAATATGATTAATGCATTTAACACCCTATAGAAGAAGCAAAGTGCCGAAATTCTTTCCCTCGCTAGACGATCGGTCTGTAAATGGTTTGCCGTGTAATCACTCTTCCAACCACCAAACTGGATTTCGCTCACAGTTTGCCTAGTCCTTTGCAATTTGAGCAATTATACATTTTGCAGCGCCCCCTGGTTTGGACACGAGTTGTCCAACTTCTTAGTTTTGTTTGAAGGCAAGTATCTTCACCTTTGCATTTATAAAAACATCTTTTCGGTCAGCCTAAGAAATGAAATATAGGCAACTGACTCTTTGGCCAGCATAAACACCTTGATAATTATTGTCGTAACAATATGTTCCGAAGGCTTGCAACAACTCCCGAAGAAGTTGGCCGCATTCCTCGAGTGTCCATCTTTATCCACAGGTTCTTGGAAGTTCTCTTTGAAATGCTTTACTGAGACTAATTAGTGCGCCACTGACTCTTTTACGCACATCAAAGAAGCTCAAGTTTTCGTTCTCCATTTTTGGAAAGAGTAACTTTCAGACAGACTTCCTGATACAACTTTTATCTGACCCGGTAGTTCATTCTGCTAAATTTACGGTCTAGGATGCTCCACTGATTTCACATTCAGGAAAATTTTACGTTAACCTCGAAATGGATAATGCATTAAAATATTTATTTTTTTCGTAATTTCGTTAATATCCCTATTGAGATGTTCAGAACTAAATAGCATTGAGCTTTCAAATATATGGTTTAATTCGCGATTAAAGTAATGCTGCTGATTTTTGCTTTTAATGAGGAAACAAAAAACTGAAAATAATTAACCTTTCTTATTGAAAGGGCAGCGCCAGTAATTAGTGGCTTTTGATCTATTTTAGCGAGGTATTGGGTAACTGTTTAATGGCCGTATAACTAGCGAATAACGATGATTCAGTATTGTGCATACGTATTTTGCCTTATAAATACTTTTTTATATGAGGTTTCTATTTCCCATTAATCAGCTACAAATGAGTATGCATGATATATTTTTCCGTAGTCTAAAATTAACTGATTAGAGCTAAAGAACTATTTATAAGCTCCAGTGACCATTCAGGGAGATAATTACGTCCTTAGCTATTAGATCAAAAGACTACCAAATTAGTTAAATTAATTACGGGCTGTAATCTTATTGACGCCTGAGTACATCACCATTGAATCCATTTTCAATAGTTTTCAATAGATTTCACAAACGAAATAGGAAACAATTTAGCTTCGGTTAGACTAACAATATAAAGAAGCAGCGAAAAGCTCTAGACTTAAGAACAACTTGCTCTTTAAGGATTGTAAAATGATAAAAAATCAACTATTATCAGTAACATATGAATTCTTCCCTTTTCCTGTTTCCAAGACAATTATTGTCATTCGAGATTTTCTTCCAAGATATTTCACTTTCTCTGTGAACATCACCCAACTATGAATGGTGCTAGAGTAGCGTACGTATTCTGATAAAGTCTTTGCCTTGATTGTTTGTGGCTAAGTTGTTCAAGTGCGACGTTTCCTCATAGTCTCAACATTTTTACATTTTTTTCCTTCGTTAAAAGCGTTCGTTTCTTCACTTACGTTCCTCGAGATCCTTTAAGGTTAATGTGAACTAAATATTGATTACAGAAGCTTTGTATCATTTCTCGACAAGCCGCCGAGAAATGACGGTATATATATACAGGGTGTCCATGAAGTCCCAGTACCATTCTGTGCAATAAATACCTATAATGGTACTGGGACTTTATGGACACCCTGTATTATATACACCTGCATTGTTATAAATATACGACATTTAGCTATAGTGGTACTAGCCAATTAACGGAAATATAATTTCATTTGACAACTATTTCCATGAAACTGACAAATAATGATAGATATTATACTTATCCTCTAATTTACTTCGAGCTGGGTCTCATTATCCCTACCGTAAAATTCAAAGACGGAGAATTGCCAGAGTCATTTGTATATCATAACGTTCCCCGAGCGAGTCATAACCAAACTTTTAATGCTGGACGTCACTTCGTTCCAGAAGGTTATTACTCCGAAAGTCGTCAGGACTCTCGCGTGGAGCATATACTATATACTTGGGGGTTTCTGACAGGAGGAATTTCGTAGCCAGATTTTTCTTCGACTTCATTGGCACGGTTGAGTAACTATGTAGCTGTGAGGAAATATAAATATTCTGTCATTTGCAGATGTCAAATGCCGGGTATATCACTAGCTTTAAGATAAACGGTGAACGAGATGTAGCGTGAGTGTGTTTGTGTGTGTGTGTAATCTCTAAATGCTTAATCTATCTTCTCCTTTTCCCCTTTACTGAGTGATACCTAGAGTTTCCTCTCTCCAATCTGCTCTTACAGCTACACATGGAAATAAACGAATGAAGGAAAATACACATCTATCGTTAATTTCCAACCTGACCAAATATAAGGAATAAAAAAGTAAAATTGAAAGTTGGAGAAACTGGATTAAAGTAAAAGGAATCTGTTCGCAAAGCACTGCGATTCCATTACCTTTGATAGAATATTATATTTTAGATTTCCTTTACGCTCGCGGACACTTTCTTGTAATTTGATAAAATATATTATATTTATGTATACAGTTATTTACGATATATGCTAACTTAATTGATTACTGAATGACCATTACTGTATTATATCTAAAAGCATTTTATGATAATATGAGAAGTAATGAGTGTATGGAAATCTTAACCATCTATGGATAGTTTTGAGCAAAGAAAACTTGGCTGTATATAATTATACAACAATATACCAAAGCGATCACTCTCCCATCCAACCTGAGAGGTCCTCTAGATAGTAGTAAAAGCACAATATATATATATATATATATATATATATATATATATATATTATATATATATATATATATATATATATATATATATATATATATGCATTAAGCTACACTAGTTGATGAATAAAAATTTCGTTCTCTCGTGGATTCGAACCAGCGAGCAGAGGAGTAATCAGGACTTCAGTGAAGTTACCGACTCGGCCAACAATTGATAAAAAATCATATATATATATATATATATATATATATATATATATATATAATATATATATATATATCTGTGTGTGTGTGCCTATGCATGTATAATTGTGTGCATGTTGTTTGGAGGTTTCTATGATTACATTTTATTATGTCATTTTAAACAGCGAGATGACTGAGGTATTTTTCAGAAAACCCACCTTAGCTCAAGAAGGCACGTGACGATGCATGAGAATGAGAATCTCCAGGGAGAATTCTGCACACTTTCTTTTATTCTTTCAAGCACTCTACGTCTCTGTTGGATGTTTTGTTGATTTATAAAAAATGGAAAATAGAGTGATTTAACAAATTGAAAAGGAACCTCCAAAGCATTTGAACGGAGGTTAGACCTGGATCATAAAAGAATAGGGTATATTTGTTAATATATTTATAATCACGATAATAGTTCCAGATAAATATCTGGAAGAGAGTGGAATAATCTGCATCAAATATTGGAGCAGATTTTGGATAATATTATTAACAAAAGGCAAAATGACGAAGCTACTCAACTGAATGATAAAATACGCTGTAGCGAGCTAGAAAAAATGATCGTATTCCAAAGCTAATATAAAAGTTTGCAGAAAAAGAAAAAAATAATGTTTAACCAATACTTCCATCTTCCTCAAAATACGGGTTTTAAATCTAAATAGGAAATTCTCATAACGAAACTTCCACTTTTACGTTTATTCTACAAATATATATTTTTTTTTTTCACAGCGTCTCTTCTCGAGAGGAAACTGATTAAAGTCATATGGAAACTTTCCTTGTTTAACTTCCTGAGAAAGTTATATTTAAAGAGAGAGAGAGAGAGAGAGAGAGAGAGAGAGAGAGAGAGAGAGAGAGAGAGAGAATTTTGTCATAAATGCCAAAATGTATGAACTTTCCGTAATAAAACCGTTCAGTCGCCATGAAGCTCTCGTCGAGAGAGAGAGGAAAAGTAAACTGACATTGTGTTTGTTGAACACTGAAATAGTACAGAAAATAAATTTCGGTTTCGGTTTATTTTTAGTTCAGAAAAATTATAATCTATTTACAATCTGCAATGCTCATGGTACGATTCCATTGTGTTAAATAAGACTTTATTTTGCCATTTTATGTGAAATTGATTATTTTACCTTGCTATAATTACGTAGTAAAACACGTGGCTTTTTATTTTATACCAGCTGACTAACCTGGCGATGCCTGGGAAAACTCCGAATGACAACACATAAACTCTCTCTCCCTCTCCTCTCTCTCTCTCTCTCTCTCTCTCTCTCTCTCTCCTCCCAAACCCCCTCTACCCTCTCTCTTACTTCCTCTCCCTCTAACTCTTTCTCTCTTTCACTCTCTCCCTACCCTGTTAAAATAGTTGCTTCAGTTACATTGCCCAGCATTATTGACATGTAATATTTCGCCATTTCTCAACCCCTATTCCCATTCACGCTGAACTTGGACTTGAAGGGCATCGGAAGTGTCCCTGTTCATCCCAGCAACATCAAATGCTATGGATAGACTCAAATATCCATAGTTTTTGACATATCATTTTTTACGCCTTCTCACCTCACTTCCTATCAGGGGTGAACTTGGACTTGAAGGACATCGGGAACGTCAATTTTCAACTCAGTGACCTCAAAAGCTATGGATTAGGCACTAATATCTGTAGTTTTCGGCTGAACTAGACTTAAAAAACAGCGGAAGTGTCACTATTCATCTCAGCAACCTTAAAAACTATAGATTACACGCTAATAACTGCCGTTTTCAGTTATTTTTAAGTGTCATCCAATAGTCAGTTACGGACAGAGGGTGATTATCACTCCAATCACGAATACGGAAATAACACGAAAAACGAAGTGACATAAGTCAAATGGAACATTTTGAAAAAAAAGTAACGGCTGACTTAAACGTCATCCTTTGTTTAGGCTTGAAGGAGTTGTGAAACAAAGCTCCGTTGACACCAGATCTCGTTCTCCAACATCCAGTCATTTTCATAATGGATGAGCAATTGCACTACAAATTTCAAGAACCGTTTATATCTAAACAAGACTATGTTACCTATTTTTTCTATATAATAGAAATTATTTTTAACGGGTACGCATCAGACTGTATGTATTTACTTTTATTTCTTATAAATTCATTTACATTATGCCACCTATATTTACCGGAATCGAAAATATAAATAAAATGCTAAACAACTGATATAAAATTTCTCGCATTTTCACACCGAAAGCTGCGAACACAAAAGGCCCTTTATAGCCATACAATTTTCTAAATGTTAATACGCCAGAACTTTCATGTGGAGATGTTTCATCTCCATTTGTATATATACATAGATATATACTCTCCCTCTCTCTCCATATATACTTATAATATATATATATATATATATATATATATATATATATATAATTATAATATATATATATATATATATATTATATAATATATATATATATATATATATATAATATATATGTGTGTGTGTGTGTGTGTGTGTGTGTGTGTGTGTATGTCTGTGTGTGGTGTGAATGCAATCCTTAATACATGTGCTTACGACTCTCTCTCTCTCTCTCTCTTTCTCTCTCTAAATGCTATAATAATTTCCTGTTCAGTGAGGTCTAATGGTTCTCCGCCACATTCAAAATCAGTCGTCCATTAACAGGCCGCTTTCACAGGCATCCATGGAGTAATAACTCACGCAACAAGTATCATTAAAAATGTAATTAATATCGAAAGAAACTTCCGGTTTCATTCACAGCTTTAATATTTAGTGATATTGCGATTATCTTACAGTAGTTTGTTTGTTTGTCTCACTCTTGCACTGATGGTCCCAGTGATTAATTTCACCTACTTTTAGAGGTTCAATGTCGCTTAAAAACATGATTCGGGAACAGAAAGAAAAAAAAAAACCTGTGGAGATCAATAATCTGTAGGTCATCTCCATCAATACCAGTTTATTGAAGGGCAGTTATCGTATTAACAGACCAATGTGCATGTCCGCCCAATTCACAGATATGTCTGTTCATACCTATTTCTCTCATCTAAAAAGTTTTTTAAACATCTCTTCTACTAAATTAATGTCTCTTTCTTTTTTTCTCAGTAATTTTCTCATATACCAAAATTCTTTTTTATCTTGTTTAACAGTGAGGGTAGAAACAATAGGAAAATTGCAGTATTTCTGTTGTAAATATTCCTGATTTATCGCTGCAGATATCACAGTCCAACAGGAATATGTCCTGATTTACTGATTTTACAATTCGACGCGTATTCCATTCCTTCGTGTGAGTCTCTTGTTTCTCGAAATTCTGACGTTTTTGTTCTTGTTTTCCAGGAATCCTGGAAAGCAGCTGGAATAAGTGGAATGAAATATCCTTGTACTACAGCTTAACCGTCTGACAATTACTGACATTACAAGAATTTCTTTTTCTGTTCCTTCTTTAGGCAAGAAATAGTGAGGATGGAATTTACAGGTAGACAATATTAAATTACAAAATAAGCAATTCTAAGTTTTGTATTTTAAAAATGCCATACCAAATCTGTTGAAATAAACAAACTAAATAAATAAATAAAAATAAATAAATAAAATAAATAAATAAATAAATAAATAGTGTCTTTAGACAAAAAATAGTGAAGTTCGAATTTACAAGTCCACATAGGAAATAGTTAAATTACAAAATAAGCCAATCTAAATTTTTGTATTTAATAAATGTTATACCAAATCTATTAAAATAAATAAATGGATTTCTTTACACGAATTTACAAATCCAACGTGGAGAATATTAAATTACAAAATAAGCCAATTTAAATTTTTGTATTTTATAGATACCATACCAAACCTATTGAAATAAATAAATAAATAAATAAATAAATAGATATATAGACGTGTCGGCGAAGGAAAAATGTTATTTTCATGATAAAGAAATTTTTGAACATACTCACCTGGTAGTTATATATATAGCTTACGTCCCTTACGTCTAGGCAGAAATTCAAAACTCGCGGCAATCGCCGATTGGGTAGTCAGGTGCACCACCTGTGCGCCCTCTACCCAGGTACGTAGAACCGTTCCAAATATTCCTCAGATCTTCCATGCCCATAGTCTCTAGAGGGGAGGAGGGTGGGAATTTAATTATATATAACTACCAGGTGAGTATGTTCAAAAATTTATTTTATCATGAAAATAACATTTTCAAACATCTAACTCACCTGGTAGTTATATATATAGCTGATTGACACCTTTGGTGGAGGGTCAGAGACAGCTATCATCGTTGGAACTGACATAAGAGTTAATCAAAACAAACTTACGGGTTCGTACCTGTTAAGGAAGCTGACTTCAATGATATCCTGATTCATTATGTCTGCTTTCCTTATGAGATCCAGCGATCCACTCAGGGGGCTGAAGACCTCTTGGAGACTGTCAACCGGTTAAACCTCTATGTGACTAGACTCCCTACAATACCCTTGCTCCGGGCGCTACCAAGGAACAAGTTGACCACCTGACTAAGGATCAATGATTGTGGGAGACTGCGTCCAGTCTCCACAAACAACCACAAAATACCAATAGTCCCAAGGTAAGAACAAGGGTATTGGGTTATTAGATTTCAGGGGTAGACCCTTGTCCCACTACTGGATGAGCTGCTACGAACTGTCCCAACGCGTAGCAGTCTTCATACAGAGTTTGCACTTGCCCCAGATAGTGCGTCGCAACCACTGATTTGCTTCTCCAAAAGGTTGCGTCCAGGATATTTTGAAGGGATCTATTCTGATTAAAAGCTACAGAGGTTGCATCGGCCCTAACCTCATGAGTCTTCACTTTTCAGTAGCCTGAGATCCACTTCATTACATGCTGAATGTGCTTCCTTGATTAAATGCCTTATAAAAAAGGATAGTGCATTCTTTGACATTTGCAGAGAGGGCTTTTTGACAGAACACCAAAGTTCCTCTGTATGGTCACGTAAATGCTTCGTTCTTTCCAGATAATGCCTCAGGGCCCTTACCGGACAAAGAACTCTCTCTACTTCCTTACCTGAGAGATCCGACAGGTTTGGAATCTAGAACTATTTGGTCCAGAGCTGAGAAGGGCGTTCGTTCTTCATTAGAAAACCCCGCTGTAGAGAGCAGATAGCATTGCCCTGTCTGAAACCTACAGCTTTGCTGAAGGCATTTCACTGACTCTTTTCGCTGTTGCTAGACTAACTAAGAAGAGAGTTTTCATGGTGAGGTCCTTAAATGATGTTTCCTATAAAGGTTCGAACCTATCACTCATGATAAATTTCAGGACTACGTCCAGATTCCATGCTGGAGGGGACTGTAGTCTCGCCTTAGTAGTGTCGAAGGATCTGAGAAGGTCTTGGAGATCTTTATATTCAGACACGTTTAAGTTCCTGTCATTGAAGACATCTGTGAACCTGGTTATATATCGCTTAATGGTTGAGGTTATAACGTTACGACTTCTCTTAAAGTCTGCAGCGAAGAGTCTCTTATTCTCCTATCCTATTGCAGCGAAGATTCTTCTTCTCGGCAATGGATAGGACATAAGACAGCGACACTCCATGGGGGTGTCCATGGTATGGATACTGGGACAATCTATTACGATTAAGTAATTATTGTTCTGGAACAACCTAGTAAGTCCACAGCGTAGACCGTTAACTGACTCGGGCGCTCTGACAGCTGTCAATTGACTGCGTTGTGAGGCAAGTTGTCTAAGCATCCGAGAAAGTCACGTGATCTTTGCCTTTTAAAGGGTTATGCCGAGAGACCATACAAATTGTCTATTTTTTGTCACTGATGCTGGATGGCAAGGTGATGATTCTCTTAAGGCATGTGCCCAATAGGCGAAAGTCAATTGCCTTCTAGAGACCGAGGTCCTTAATGGCAAGATATTCTCATAGTAGTTGAATCTCAGCTAAGAAGAAAACAACACTATGTTTCATTGAAGACTAAGGTGGAAAGTGTATGCAACCTACGTCTTCACAGCCGAATCGAGAGAAGGATTCTCAAGATTCTGGACCTGTGCTTACAAAGGACTGAAAACACTAACAGCTATTTCATTGTTGTAAGTTGTTGTTGTAATGAAAGCGGAGCGATTTCCAGTAATGAAAAACACAGGGAAGTACTACTTCTCGTGGGCTGATCATATGGAAGTAGATCTGGCAGGGTCGGGGTGGGGGAGCAGGCTATGTCTTCCGTATATATTTGTCAATTCGAGGTGAACAATGAACAATTGCACCCCTCCGAATAAAAGATATTATAAAGACAAACTCAGATGTCTGAAGAAAAACATTCTGCATTCCCGCAATGCGATGCAGTGGGAGACTAGTAAAGACTTCTGTTACCATGCAGTAAACATAAAGATGAAAAAGTCTAGAATATATATCTCTGTTGAAAGTTCTCGCAGTATCCAAGGCGATGCAGAAGGTGTCATTCATATATGCGAGAATCCTTGTTAATCAGAGACCTAAGCCCGATATTGTTGGACAGAGAAAAAATTCGGTAGTCAATGATTGTAGGGGAGAGAGACATAATCCGAGCGTGCATCACGGAGAGCCAGCTAGTACTGGGGTGTCTTCTGCAGTACCCTACTCAGTTAGTCCTTGCTCTCTAGCTATCCTGAGTTGCCAGGAATCCATTCCTTGAAGGAATGCGTTCAGCTAGAATAATCGAGCGTTAAAAAAAGGAATCTCTTATGTTCGAGCAATTATATTTAAACGAAATGAATTTCGGTAAATACAAAAAACTGAGGTGGTGTTGTCATGACCATACCATTAGTATCTTAAAAATCGAAACTGGTAACTCCTGGGATGCAGACAGTCCCGAGTTGCAGTTTTATTAGGATATTAGTCTCCCGGTCACAAACCGTAGAAATTAACTACAGTATGTGACTAACCCCCGGACAATTCAACTGCTTAACAGAATCATGTCTCGAGGGTAATATACGACGTATATTTGTAGATTTCTGTACAACGACTTCCATCCTAAATTCTTTTCCCTTCTAGGAATGAGAATAAGGATTGGAAATCTAAACCCTTCCTTCTCTAGCCAAGAGAGTGAAGGAGAAGTCTTCCCTTAAGGAAAGCTTCAAAAGCGAAAAAAACAGAAAACCCCAGACGAAAAATTCAAGCCAAACTGGATGTTCGCTTTTGTATTCCAGGGTTGGTCGTCTACTGAGAGATATTCTTTACTTCAGTAGCAATTCTTCTTGCAAACGCTAGAAATTCCAGGAATTTGAGCATTCAGCGAGGTACCCGATTATCGTAAAAAAAACAATTATCGGAGATTCTCGATATTAGGTCCTGCGTGGCCTTTTGGGCTAAGGCAGAGTGGACCAAATTCACCAACTCTTTTGCTGAAAGAGCGCATAAAACAGGTCTAAGGCAAATAGCAGTTCCGCATATTGAATGGGTGTGACCCCATTCGAAAAGAAAGAACACATTTGGATTCTTTACTTCAGGATCCCGCAGAGAAAGAAGCCGCTAGTTCGTTTGACCCATTTCGAAGAAGCTTTGTCAATACAAGACATCAGGTGAACAAACTCTTCTGTATCAGCAGACTTGAAGGTTTCTATTTTCTTCCCCAAAGATCACAGAGTCCAGTCTAAGAAAATTAAATACCTCGAAAAGCTCTAAAAACAAACTTTTTGAGGAGGTGGTCCATTTCAGAGGTAACCAAAAAAAAAAAAAAACCTTCGTCTTTCCCATGGCCGTCGACGAGAAGAGTCCACAAGACTCGAGAAGTCCCCTTGGGAAGACGCGGGAAACTCCCAGACCAAGAGCCTCTCCAGTATCATACAGATGCTAGATCTGGATGTTAATCTGGCCGGAGGAAATGAGAAAGCTGTCTTTCCTTGGTCTCTTCGTATACATCCCTTCTTTCCTAATTTTCAACTCTCTCTTTGGAGAGCGTGATACACACCCATCTTTGTAAAGTCGGATTCTCAGTTGCCTTCTCTCGAGTGAACTCTGAAGGTGGGGAATGAGGGGCAGCTGGAACAAAGTTTTCCGGAAAAAGTTCCGTGAAAAAACTTTCATAAGTCTTTTCAACCCTGACAAAGGCTGTAGATCTCTCTGATTCTCTTCGTCAGAAAAATCTTTCATCAGACGAAAAGGAGAGGGAGGGGGGTCATCCTTCCCTTCTTCTGATCGACCCATAACCGACGTAACGATGTCATGCTTCATCGGTGCTTCCGAAGAATCTTCTTGACGCCTGCCAGTGACCTGGCGTCGAGAATCCTGACTCTCGGCCTCTTGGTGTCGAACTTCATGACATTTGGCGTCCTGCTGTTCAAATACTTGACGTTCGACGTCTTGGCGTCCAACCTCTTGACGCCTGGCGTCCAGCTGGCTTCCAGAATCTTGATGCCTGGTGTCCTGGAGTCCAGAATCTTGACGCCTGGCGTCCTGGCGTCCAGCCTCTTGACGCCTGTCGTCCTGGCGTCCAGCTGGCTTCCAGCATCTTGACACCTGGCGTCCTGGAGTCCAGAATGTTGACGCCTGGCGTCCAGAATCTCGACGCCTGACGTCCTGGCATCCAGGTTATTGACGCTCGGCGTCCTGTTGCCCAGAATATTGACGTCTGTCGTCTAGGTGCTGAAAAAAAAAAACCTTGACGCACTACGTCCTGGCGTCCAGGTTTTAGAGGCATGACGTCCTAGCGTTCAGGCTCTTGATGCTCGGCATCCTGTTGTCCAACATGTTGACGTCTGTCGTCTAGGTGTTGAGAACCTTGACGTCGCAGCTTTTGACGTATGCTGTCTAGCTTGTAGCAGGCTGATAAGACTGCATTAATGAGGAGAGCTTTTGCTGCAAGTCTTGTCAGTAAGGAAAATTTGCGGTCCAGCGATCCACCCAGGGGGACTGAAGACCGATTTGGAGAATGGCGTTCCATGCTGCTGGGGACAGACGTGGGAACAGCCGCCAACATCAATATCACTCTCTTCATCCTGTTCGGCTAGAGGCGAACGTCCTGAAGACGAATGCCAAACCACAGGAGGAGCTGGAGAATGAACTGAAGGCATGCAATCGTCCGATACTTCCTTTCCTCCTACCAGTGACGACAGCCGCCGGTTGCAACATCTTGCGTCTTAGCTTGGTAGGAGAGCAAGCTTCGGAGTCGAAAGAGAAGCGTTCATGGGTTGTAGCACGCTTTTCTCGACGCCTGCTGCTACAATGACTACATCCTGGCAGTTCTTGACGCTTGGCGTCCTGCTCTACTGGATGTCTGTCTTTTAAGGGGTCTTGATAAGATTGCATTAAAGAGGAGAGCTTCTGCTGCAAATCTTGAAGTAAGGAAAAAACTATGGTCCAGCGATCCACCCAGGGGGCTGAAGACCGAGTTGTAGACAGCTTCCTTACAAAACTTGCTGACCCCGAGCTATCCACCCAGGGGGAGGGGGGGGGGCTGAAGACCGATTTGGAGACTGCTTCCTGCTGCTGGGGACAGTTGGGGAAGCCTACACCTCAGTATCTCTCTCTCTCCATCGTGTTCTGCTAGAGACGAAACGTCCTGAAGACGAATGTCACATTGCAGGAGGGGCTGGAGAATGAACTGAAGGCATCCAATCATCCGATACTTCCCTTTCCTCCTATCAAAGACGACGGCCGCCTGTGCCACATCTTGCGTCTTAGTTTGGTAGGAGAGCAAGCATCGGAGTCAAAAGGGGAGCGGTCAGGAGTTGCAACAAGCACCAAAAATCTCCCTTCGTCCGATACTTCCTTACCTCCTGCCAAAGGTGACGGCCGCCTGTGCGACATCTTGCGTCTTATATTGGCAGGAGAGCAAGTATCCGAAAACAAAGAGATCCGGAGTTGCAGCCTACAATTCTCGACGCTTGGCGTCTTGGCGTCCAGCCTATGAAGCCTAGTGTCCAGCCTCGTCTGAGTACTGCATCGTCAGACGACGAATAAAACACTTTAACCTCGCCTTTCCAATGGCGAGGGTGAGCGTCCTGGGGATCGTCAACAGGTACGCTCGAGGGGACGGCCGCTCGGGAGCTAAAGCCTCTCGCCTCCCTTCGTCAGTCGACTTTCCTTCTCACAGGGGTTGGTGAGCTTGGAAGAGGTCTAGGACTAGGAGCACGACAGGTACAAGCGGTCGCACCCTCCACTGCACTTACACTTGCATTGATTTTAACACTGTAACTTGTGATTTTAAGATCTCTCACATTCGACCATGATTTCTCCCTGTTTCTACAGGGGCCTTTACTAAGGGCTTGAATGGTCGTTATCATGTCCTCTAAAGTTGAACAAACACCTGTATCAGTAGAGGGAATAGGAACTATTACTACAGAAGCAGGATCAATATGATCACTTGAATATTTATAAGAGAGCGAGACATACTACTCTTCGTTCTCGTGATCTTATTATTATTTTCAAGCTTTCGCACATAGCAATAATATCCAGTCACATTCAGGTAAAAGAAAACATTTTTTCTCATATCATCCAACTCACCACTCTTGCCTCTTACGACTATTCTTAACTGATATAGATATAATAAGGATCTATTGAGGTTTTAGCAAGCCGAGGATTATATCCTCTCACCCACATTCTTACTCTCGAAGCATAGTCAGATATTGTTTGGAAAATGCAAAAGAGAGATCAAGGATAAGCAAGAGTCAAAGCAATAATATATATGACTAAAAATAAAATAAAAAATCAAACATTCTTATCATCATCATTCATTATGATCCATCATCATTATTAAGATGATCCACATGTACCCAACAAGCGAAAGCCAAAGCCAAAGTGTACTTCCCCAAATAACTGTGAAGAAAACACGGGCCAAGCGAGCGAACTTCCAACGATGTCACCGATGCGGCGGCAGGGAAGATCTGAAGAATAGTTGGAACGGTTCTACGTACCTGGGTAGAGGGCGCACAGGTGGTGCACCTGACTACCCAATCGGCGATTGCCGCGAGTTTTGAATTTCTGCCGTGACGTCAGGGACGTAAGCTATATATATAACTACCAGGTGAGTTAGATGTTTGAAACTAACGATTATTTCGAGGTCTGGACTGATGGCGAAACGTCTGGACCGCTGAATACACAGCCTCAGAATATTGAAATGGATGTTCCAGAAATATAAAAGATGAGGAGAATCGTTTGACGTTTTAATGATACATGGAAAGGAAATGGAATACTAAAAGTGATAATATATCTGGCTATACAATAAAAATTACTGAGGCTTAGAGAGCTGCAATTCGGTATGTTTGATGATTAGAAGGTGGCCAGAAGAGACGCTGCAGAGACCCTTAGGCTAAGGCCCCACCGAATCCGTCGCGGCGTGTCGCGCGCGTCCAACACGGCTACGCGTTTTGTGCGTTTCGATCAACTGTCATAGTTCAAACACGAGTGGCCCCACACGGCGCATGAGCGTGTGTGGCGTCAGGTGCGTTACCGGACTAGACGCACAAGGATCAAAACGTTTTGTTTTAGCCGCATGTGGACGTGCGTCTCCGAGCTGGGGTTAGAATGAAGGAAGAAATTGTGGTAGACCTACAACAAGCTGCATTTGAACCACCTGCCCAACTTTGAGTTATAATCAAATGTGATGATTTGTGGTTATGATAAAAATTAAAGTATTTTTTTTTTATTTTTTTATTATATTTAATGGATACATTTATGTAAATATACTTTGTTTCAGAAGTTCCTGTATCAAAGTGTTCAGGTTCACACACCAATTCTACGTATCTTAATTTTTGTATTAAATAAAATAAAGTACAACTTTACAGATTTCGAAATCAGTAATCCTTCCCTCAGAGTTACTACAAGTTTCTTACGTTGATACGGATCTTCTGTAATTGGTATCAAATTTTGATATTCGATATATAATGCCCTCGTCAAAGGTTTTCGGCGGCATCCGACAATATTAAAGAAATACTTGTCTGGACGCTATCGTAACTTAAGAAAGGGTTTTGCATATTCTCCACTCTTTCCTCTTCTAAAGTTTATGTCATAAGTCCAGATTTTGCCACTGTTCAACGTCTCTAATTTGGTTGACAGCACCGAGTCAGAGGAAAACCTCGCGCGCTCCCTTCATAATGGCAAGTACTGCTGAAGTTTGAATTGTCCGTCTTATAACCGTCACTCGTTTGTCTGGTTGGGCCACACGCGCAGAAGACGGACACACTTGTAGACGGACAGCCGAGTTGGACACACGCGACATGCCGCGACGGATTCGGTGGAGCCTTAGCCAAAGTAGTGGCTACAGTGAAGTCCACGACGGTGCTAATTACCCCACCCTTCCCCGCCCCCCAAACCCCTGAAGTTAGAGAGTGGTATGTTTGACGATTGGAGGTAGGGCAAAGGGACGCTGCAGAGACCCTTAAGTAGTGCCTGCGGTGCACCATGTAAGGTGCACTGACGGCACTAACTACCCCACCCCCCTCTCCCGTCCCCCACCCCACCCAAAATTAAAAAATTCCCCACCCTCCCACCTACGAAGAGCATCAAGTGAAGAATGATTGGTCGACCACGAAAGTCCGGGTGCAGGAAAATTCCCTTTAATTGGGACGTCGACGATTCCTTTTGAAATGGAAAATTCGATCTCGTCAGATTGGTGTGGATTCGACATCAAATGGCTTTCGACCTGATTCTTTCCTCTGTGCCATTAATTACTCATAGCCTCCTTGTCATCACGTCAACCAAGGTTCTTTTCTAATTTTTTTTTTTTTTTTTTAGGGAATGAGTAGCTACTAAAGAAACAAAAAAAAAAAAAAAGTTGGTGGGTGGTTGTTGATATAGAAAAACCTATTACTGTCTAAAATAAAAAAAACATAAATAAAAAATAAAATAAAAAAAAATAAAAAAAAATCGTGTTGAACGGTGAAGCGATAATGAAATGTTTATTTAATTCTAGTTCTATTTGTCTGGTCTCACATACATATATATATATATATATATATATATATATATATATATATATATATATATATATATATATATATATATATATATGTTTATATATATGTATTTGCGTGTGTGCGTGATAGAAGCTTACTATATATATATATATATATATATATATATATATATATATATATATATATATATATATATATATATATATATATATATATATATATATATATATATATACATATATATATATATACTATATATATATATATATATATATATATATATATATATATATATATATATATATATATATATATATATATATATATATTTATATATATATAAAGTAAGCTTCTATCACGCACACACGCAAATACATATATATATATATATATATATATATATATATATATATTTATATATATATATATATATATATATATATATATATATTGTATTATATATATATATATATATATATATATATATATATATAATATATATATATATATATATATATATATATATATATATATATATATACTATATATATATATATATATATATAATATATATATATATATATATATATAGTATGTATGTTTCGTGTGTGCGTGATAGAAGCTTACTATATATATATATATATATATATATATATATATATTTATATATATATATATATATATATATATATATAACATTATATATATATATATATATATATATATATATATATATATATATATATATATATATATATATATATATATATTAGGATAATAACACAATGGAACATTTATGACTTATTATGAGGTGGGCTAAACAGTTTTGTTATTAAAACCAGATAAATCATACCGCCTTGAGGCATATCTATTTTATAATTTTTTTTTATTTTTTTTTAGAAATAAAATATTTTATATATTCGTAGGATAATCTCCACTTTACATACCAGTTTTCATTTGATAAAACTAAATTTCATAACATTTCTCTTTAATATTATGTTGAAATTTCCAGTGTTTAGCACCTACCCATTCCAGCGCCTCAGTGGCGTGATCGGTATGGTCTTGGCCTGTCACCTCTGTGGCCGCGAGTTCGATTCTCGGGCATTCCATTGAGGAGTTAGATATGTGTATTTCTGGTGATAGAATTTCACTCACGACGTGGTTCGGAAGTCACGTAAAGCCGTTGGTCCCGTTGCTGAATAACCGCTGGTTGCATGACGCGTAAAAACACCATAAAAACAAACAAACAAAAAAAACCTATTCATTCCATAGTAGGTTGTTTTGAGTGAAAATCACAAAAATTTCACTTTTTCTCTCATTCTAACCGCCGAATTATCTTTTTAAATACTGAGACTGACATGCCAAAAGAAATACCCACTGAAGAGGAATGTGTCCATTCGTGTGAAGTAGAGATTTACGACCTTAATGATCAACTTCAGTGACTAAAATCATTTGCAAGGAAAGATATATAGAAGTAAAATAAACGTATTCTTTATATAGATTCAATTGCTTTTGCCTAAAAGTAGAGAAACAATGAAACTGCGGAAATAGACTCACAACTCTTCCACACACCCGGTTCTATGAAGCCGATACTAATGTTGTTTTCGTGCAATATAACTCAGAATGGAAAACCTCTCTCTTGCTTATTTGACTCCAGACTTTACATGGAAGAGCCATAATCTGCTTTATTTTATTTTTATACTGCGCTTTACATTTCTCGTAATTAATAGCAAAATTACGTAAAGCATAGGAATTTCTTCGCAATTTTCGCGAATACACATTTGCTCGTATTTGCAATCTCAAACCCCCGGTATTTGTCGCAATGTTTACTCACCGGTCGATATCGTTCAGCTTCTATTTAGACGATGATTCAGTGATTCAGACTCTCATACGGGCGGCATTGATACAGACTGGAAGCAAAAAAATAAATAAAATAAAATATGATCAAATCAAAAAGAGAGAGAGAGAGAAACTAAGCGATTCGGTGCGGGACAACCTACGTAGCAGTGTTTGCTTGCCGGCAGAAGTACAGATATACGAGACACATTCACATGGGTTTTGAGTGAAAAATCCCTTTATTTTTTTTATTTTTAATTTTTTTTACGATGTCAAAAACTAGTTTCCATCAGTTTTGAGTGAAAAATCTTGTTATAGACTATGTCAAAAACTAGTTTCCATCACTTTTGAGTGAAAAATCTTTTTTTAGACGATGTCAAAAACTAGTTTCCATCACTTTTGAGTGAAAAATCTTGTTTTAGACGATGTCAAAAACTAGTTTCCATCACTTTTGAGGGAAAAATCCTATTTTAGACGATGTCAAAAACTAGTTTCCATCACTTTTGAGGGAAAAATCCTATTTTAGACGATGTCAAAAACTAGTTTCCATCACTTTTGAGGGAAAAATCCTATTTTAGACGATGTCAAAAACTAATTTCCATCACTTTTGAGTGAAAAATCTTGTTTTAGACGATGTCAAAAACTAATTTCCATCACTTTTGAGTGAAAAATCTTGTTTTAGACGATGTCAAAAACTAATTTCCATCACGAGTGAAAAATCTTGTTTTAGACGATGTCAAAAACTAATTTCCATCACTTTTGAGTGAAAAATCTTGTTTTTGACGATGTCAAAAAACTAATTTAAATCACTTTTGAGAGAAAAATCTTGTTTTAGACGATGTCAAAAAACTAGTTTCCATCACTTTTGAGAGAAAAACTCTAAGTAGACGATGTCAAAAACTAATTTCCACATCACTTTTGAGAGTGAAAAATCTTGTTTTTAGAGACGATGTCAAAATCTAGTTTCACCACTTTTGAGAGAAAAATCTTGTTTTAGACGATGTCAAAAAAACTAATTTCCATCACTTTTCGACGTGAAAAATCTGTTTTAGACGATGTCAAAAACTAATTTCTATTTTTCACTTTTGAGGAAAAATCGAAAAAATGTTTTCTTGTTTTAGACGATGTCAAAAACTAATTTCCATCACTTTTGATGAGCGAAAAATCTTGTTTTAGACGTACTTGTCAAAACTAATTTCATCACTTATGAGAGAAAAATCTTGTTTTAGACGATGTCAAAAACTAATTTCCATCACTTTTCAGTGAAAAATCTTGTTTAGACGATGTCCAAAAACTAATTCCACCATCACTTTTCAGTGAAAAATTTTGTTTTAGACGATGTCAAAAACTAGTTTCATCACTTTTCTTGAGAGAAAAAATCTTGTTTTAGACGATGTCAAAAAAACTAGTTTCCATCACTTTTGAGTGAAAAATCTTGTTTTAGACGATGTCAAAAACTAATTTCCATCACTTTTGAGAGAAAAAATCTGTTTTAGACGATGTCAAAAAACTAATTTCCATCACTTTGTTTTGAGTGAAAAATCTGTTTTTAGACGATGTCAAAAAAACTAGTTTCCACACTTTTGAGAGAAAAATCTTGTTTAGACGATGTCAAAAACTAATTTCATCACTTTTGAGTGAAAAATCTTGTTTTGTTTTAGATGATGTCAAAAACTAATTTCCATCACACTTTTGAGAGAAAAATCTTGTTTTAGACGATGTCAAAAAAACTAAAAATTTCCATCAACTTTTCGAGAGAAAAATCTTCATGTTTTAGACGATGTCTCAAAAACCCAGTTTCCATCAAAAACTTTGATGTGAAAAATCTTTTTGTGAAAATAGACGATGTCAAAAAACTAATTTTCTCCATCAATTTTGATGTGAAAAAATCTTGTTTTAGACGATGTCAAAAAATAACTAATTTCCATCAAAAAAACTTTTGATGAGAAAAACTTTTTTATCTTGTTTTTAGGAGACGATGTCAAAAACTAATTTCCATCAATTTTGAGAGAAAAATCTTTTTTATTTAGACGATAAAAATCTTTTTTAGGTCAAAAACTATTTCCATCAATTTTGAGTGAAAAATCTTGTTTTAGACGATGTCAAAAACTAATTCCATCACTTTTGAGGAGAAAAATCTTGTTTTAGACGCTGTCAAAAACCCCGTTTTCCATCAACTTTTTTGAGTGAAAAAATCTTGTTTTAAAAAGACGATGTTCATTTTTAATTTCCATCACTTTGTTGAGAGAAAAAAATCTTGTTTTTAAAAGACGATGTAAAAACGATGTTTCCAAAAAATCTACTTTTGGTGAAAAATTCTTGTTTTAGACGATGTCAAAAACGTAGTTTTTCCATCACTTTTGATGTGAAAAATCTTGTTTTAGACGATGTCAAAAAAGTTAATTTTTCTCATTTCTTGTTTTTATTTAAGAAGGTCACTTTTGAGAAAAAATCTTGTTTGACGATGTCAAAAATTAATTCCATCACTTTTGATGAAAAAATCTTGTTTTAGACGACGAAAACAAAAACTAGTTTCCATCACTTTTGACGAGAAAAATCTTGTTTTAGACGATGTCAAAAACTAATTTCATCACTTTTGAGTGAAAAATGCTAAAAAGCCGCGTTTTAGACGATGTCAAAAACTAATTTCCATCACTTTTGTGAGAGAAAAATCTTGTTTTAGACGATGTCAAAAACTATTTGTTTTCATCACTTTGAGAGAAAAATCTTGTTTTAGACGATGTCAAAAACTAGTTTCCATCAAAAACTTTTGAGTGAAAAATCTTGTTTTTAGACGATGTCAAAAATTCCTTTTAGGTTTCCATCACTTTTTGAGTGAAAAAATCTTGTTTTTGACGATGTCAAAAAAACTAATTTTCCGGTCCACTTTGAATGAAAAATCTTGTTTTACGATGTCAAAAACTAGTTTCCATTCACTTTTGAGTGGAAAAATCTTGTTTTAGACCGATGTCAAAAAACAATTTCCATCACTTTTGATTTTTTTGGAGATCTTGTTTTTAGGCCGATCAAAAAACTAATTTCCATCACTTTTGAGAGGAAAAATCTTGTTTTAGACGATGTCAAAACTAAATTTCCATCAATTTTGAGAGAAAAATAATCTTGTTTTAGACCATGTCAAAAACTAGTTTTCATCACTTTTGAGTGAAAAACCTCTTGTTTTAGACGATGTCAAAAAATTAAGTTTTTCCATTTCACTTGTGGAGAGAAAAATCTTGTTTTAGACGATGTCAAAAACTAGCCAATCACTTTTTGAGTGAAAAAATCTTGTTTTAGACGAATGTCAAAAACTGAGGATTCATTTTGAGTGGAAAAAATCTTGTTTTAGACGATGTCAAAAACTAGTTTCCATAACTTTTGAGGAAAAAATCTTGTTTAGACGATGTCAAAAAACTAGTTTCCCAGTTTTTGAGAGAAAAATCTTGTTTTAGACGATGTCAAAAACCAGTTTCCATCACTTTTGAGAGAAAAATCTTGTTTTAGACGATGTCAAAAACTAATTTCCATCACTTTTGAGTGAAAAATCTTGTTTTAGACGATGTCAAAAACTAGTTTCCATCACTTTTGAGAGAAAAATCTTGTTTTAGACGATGTCAAAAACTAGTTTCCATCACTTTTGAGAGAAAAATCTTGTTTTAGACGATGTCAAAACTAGATTCCATCACTTTTGAGTGAAAAATCTTTTTTAGACGATGTCAAAAACTAATTTCCATCACTTTTGAGAGAAAAAATCTTGTTTTAGACTATGTCAAAAACTAATTTCCATCACTTTTGAGTGGAAAATCTTGTTTTAGACGATGTCAAAACTATTTCCATCACTTTTGAGAGAAAAATCTTGTTTTAGACGATGTCAAAAAAATAGTTTCCATCACTTTTGAGTGAAAAATCTTGTTTTAGACGATGTCAAAAACTAATTTCCATCACTTTTGAGTGAAAAATCTTGTTTTAGACGATGTCAAAAACTAGTTTCCATCACTTTTGAGAGAAAAATCTTGTTTTAGACGATGTCAAAAACTAGTTTCCATCACTTTTGAGTGAAAAATCTTGTTTTAGACGATGTCAAAAACTAGTTTCCATCACTTTTGAAGGGAAAATCCTTTTTTTTAGACGATGTTAAAAACTAGTTTCCATCCACTTTTGAGCGAATAAGTGTGGAAACTGCTGCTTTGCAGTCTTACATTTTTCTTTTTAGTAAAAGGCTAGGCCCACCGCAATAAGTGTGGAAACTGCTGCCTTGCAGTCATACCTTTTTATTAAAAGGCTAGGCCAAACCGCCAATAACTGTGATTGATGGCAGCAAGGGCATGCGGTCGTAAAAATCCCTTTGCCAGATAATAAACCATGCCTGAAGTTGTAGAAAGGGGCATCAGGCAACCGACCCTTTAGTGCAGGGATAACTGTGGGTAAGAAGAAGACTCTTTGCTTGCTGGTAATTGTCACTTATTTGTTGCTCTCATTACTGAAACAGAATAAATACCACGAAGAGAACGCACTTTATAGGTGTATTAATTCACCGAGTTCACGCAACGAGTAATTTATTCGTCCGTGGCGTATGTACAACGACCACCTTGTGGATGTAATTATTTCTGTTTTTTTAACTGTCGACATACCAAATACATCGAAATATTTCTAATGCCTGATAACACTGGTTATGAAAAGTATGGATTTCCTTTTTAAAATTAAATATCTGTTTGTTTGTTGTATGGTGTTTTTATGTTGCATAGAACCAGTTGGTTATTCAGCAACGGGACCAATGGCTTTACGTAACTTCCGAACCACGTCGAGAGTGAACTTCTATCACCAAAAATACACATTTCTGACCCCCTCAATGGAATGCCCGAGAATCGAACTCGCGGCCACCTAGGTAGCAGGTCAATACCCTACAACCACGCCGCTAAGGCACTTTTTTTTTTTTTCTATTGGACGCTTTTCTCCCGCGTTGAAAATTTGAAGAGCGGGGTAATAGAGACGAACTTTGACTCCTGAGTACAAAATCAATAACGATTTGTCGCAAAATATTATTCTCATAGAGGTTGTTGATATGATTTGTTGCAAACTGAATCTAGGTTTCGGACACGTGTGAAACCTTGTTATCTCACAGTAGGAATTCAATCTTCTGCTTCGCTGCCCCAGGCGGGTTTCTGCTAAAAATAATTTCGTACCCCAAGCCTCTGGCACTTCAGTATTTAACACCGATATGGCAGATGAAAAAAAGATTTGCGAGGGTGATAACGAAATTTTTCCCTTTTTTTTTTTTCGACTGAGGAGGACGAGAGTAGAGAAAGCAAGCAATATAACTCAGTATCCGATGAATGTAAAAAAAAAATAAATAAATAAATAAATAAAAAGAGAAAAAGAAGCATCCATAAGCAGCTTTACCTGACTACTTTTGAAAAGGGAAAAAAGTATAAATGAAATGAAGACTGTTTTTCTTAAACCAGCCTCAAAGGCAAATCGTTGGAAAATACGCCTTTATTCTGACTGTTTGCAAAAGTTTATAAAAAGATAAAAAAATAAACGTTAAAACGTTGCACTGTATATCTTGTCCGATTGGAAGGTTATGACCAAAAGGAAAAGAAATACATTATTTTTTTTATTTTTTTTGGTCTGCACTGTGCATTCAACTGCAACCTAATATATATATATATATATATATATATATATATATATATATATATATATATATATATATATATATATATATATATATGATATATATATATATATATATATATATACATATATATATATATATATACATATATATATATATATATATATATATATGATATATATATATAGATATATATGATTATATAGATATATATATATATATATATATATATATATATATATATATATATATATATATATATATATATATATATATATATATATATATATATATATATATATATATATATATATATATATATATAGTATATATATATCTATCATATATATATATATATATATATATAGATATATATATATATAGATATATGTATATATATATATATATATATATATATATATAGATATATATATATATATATATACATATATATATATATATATATATATACTATATATATAATATATATATATATATATATATATATATATATATATATATATATATAGATATATATAGTATATATATATATATATATATATATATATATATATATATATATATATATATATATCTATATATATATATATATATATATATATATATATATATATATATATATATATATATATATATATATATATATATATATATATATCCTATATATATATATATATATATATATATATATATATATATATAGTAAATATATATATATATATATATATATATATATATATATATATATATATATATATATATATATATATATATATATATATATATATATATGATATATATATATATCTAATAAAAGGAGCCCATAAAAACACCAAAATGTAGAGAGAAAAGTACTATATTCAGAGACTGCTGTCTCTCTCTTCAGGATATGAATGAGAAAAGTTACAGAAAAGGTGGTATTTATACCAAGAGATTCGTCCACAAGTAAGCCAATTTAGGTCACCCCGCTGATAATCTTCCTTTAATCTTCTTAAGCGTTGTTGAATGAAAACACTGCGTCGACGATGTCTGATGTTCCAATTCCCTTTTGAGATGTTTCATTACCATGCTTCTCTTTTATAAGGCTGATTCCATCATTTGACTCTTGTACCGGCAGTTGCTGCTATAAATTAACACGTGACATATTCCAGTTTATTCTATGGTTATGTTCATTTATATGATTGAAAATAGCCGAGTTCTGTGTCCATACCTAACTGACCGTTGTGTTGTATTAATCTCTGGGGAAGTGATTTACCTGTAAATCGATGTAAGATTGGTCACAGTCCTGGCATGGGATCTCATATACCCCAGAGTCTTTGGGCGATGTCTTTTGTGGACGTTAATCAGGGATTTGGCTAAGTATTTGGGTAGGTAAATGCAAAAAGGGTGGATTTCCCAAGGGTGTGAGTTACTCTCTTAATCGTCTCCAGGTGGGGAATTTTTATTTTATTGTTGGGTGTGTCTCTGGTCTTGTCTTTAGGGGGTCGGTAGAAAATTACGTTTGCTTTTGAATTGCTTTCTCAATTATATGGTCAGGATACTTTAAAGATGAAAGTTGCTTGCGAATTAGTTCAAATTCTTTTTCCAGGAAATCTGGGGAACAAATTCGTAAGGCTCTTAGGAATAGGTTGCTGGCTAGACCTATCTTGATAGTATTGTCATGATAGCTAAAGTAGAATGATATGAAAGTGAGAACGTTGGTTTTCTGATATGGTAAATTTGTATTCTGTCGTGCTCTGATTATTAAAACATCAAGAAAAGGAATTTTGTTGTCTGTTTCCCATTCAACTTTAAATTTGATGCTGGGCACTAATGCGTTTAATTTTGAGAGGAATTCATTAAAATTACCCCACTTATTATCCCAAAATGTTAGTATGTCATCCACGTATCTCATCCACAGCATGTTTTTGGGTTTTATTGCATTTATTACTGTAGTTTCAAAGTATTCCATGTACAGATTGGCATAAATAGGACTTAAAGTCCTATTTTAGCCAATCTGTACATGGAATACTTTGAAACTACAGTAATAAATGCAATAAAACCCAAACACATGCTGTGGATGAGATACGTGGATGACATACTAACATTTTGGGATAATAAGTGGGGTAATCTTAATGGAATTCCTCTCAAAATTAAACGCATTAGTGCCCAGCATCAAATTTAAAGTTGAATGGGAAACAGACAACAAAATTCTTTTCTTGATGTTTTAATAATCAGAGACACGACAGAATACAAATTTACATATACAGAAAACCAACGTTCTCACTTTCATATTATTCACTACTTTAGCTATCATGACAATACTATCAAGATAGGTCTAGCCAGCAACCTATTCCTAAGAGCCTTACGAATTTGTTCCAGATTTCCTGGAAAAAGAATTTGAACTAATTCGCAAGCAAC